>NC_092569.1:12092500-12222500 GCF_037975245.1 Apostichopus japonicus | reverse complement strand
ATTATGGGAGAGGCGTGTAGTTGTCGCACCCATTTCGTGCTGCCTGGACTGACCATTTCATGTCGCATTCCGTCGGACGATAGCGTAAGGTGACATGTGACGAATGTCTTCAGTGAAATTACGACCTTCCTTCCCGGTTTCGAACCTCTGAACATTTAAACAGAGTCCAGTTCCTAGTTGGTTAGGGTGTCCGCATATAGAGCGGGAGGCCCGGGTTCGAGTCCCGGTGGAGGCTGGAAGTTGTTTTCACGTTTCTGGATTCCAACACAAAACAATTTTAACAGTTTCTATCTATCTTTATATATATGTATAATATATATATATATATATATATATATATATATATATATATATATAGAGTAGGTTGGCGTCTATCTTGGCGCAGAGTGCTCTATGTCCATTGGACAGAGCGGAATATATGTTGATACTAGATGAGACTAGTGGAACACTAGTAGTTGTAACTCAGAGTTTCACGCTTTATAGCGAACTTCAGACAACTTGTCTGAAGATCGCTATAAAGCGTGAAACTCCGAGTTACAACTACTAGTGTTCCACTAGTCTCATCTAGTATCAACATATATATATATATATATATATATATATATGTGTGTATATATATATATATATATATATATGTGTGTATATATATATATATATATATGTGTGTATATATATATATATGTGTGTATATATATATATATATTAGTGTTTGCACGGGTTATCCGGGTACCCGGGTACCCGCCCGACGTGATACTACCCGGTTCCTAATTTATTACCCGAATCCTAAGCAAAGTGTGATTTAAAAAAAAAAAAAAAAATGGCAAACCGACGGTTAGGCAGATTTCCCATTGACTTAGTGTGGTGTTAGGCTACAATGTGGTCGAAGATAACAGCAATAACGAAAGCTTTCCATAGATATCTTATAACTGCGTCACAATTTCAGCTAATAAACAGATGGCTAGGCTAGACTACCCCCATTGACTAAGTGTGGTGTTAGGCAACCATGTGGTCGAACGTAACAGCAATAACGAAAGTATTCCATGGATGTCTTATAACTGCGTAACAACTCCAGCAAATAAACAGATGGTTAGGCTTAGCTAGATTTCTCATTGACTTAGTGTGGTGTTAGGCTACCATGTGGAAGAAATTATTATTTATTCATTCGTTTATTTCAAAGAAGGAAAGGCTGACAAGGAATTTTACGCGATGTTTATGGATTATAGACGGGATAACTAAAAAATAGTAATCGCAAGTGGCTTTTTACTAATCGTTTATTCCAAATGCGATCAAATTGCGCGAATCGCGCAATCTCGCGGCTAATGCGAACCCTGGGCCTGCATATTAGATAGTAGTACTAGTAGTAATAACTGTTTAAGAGCTAAATTGGATATTTATATGGTCTGATCCAATAGACGTGGAGAGCAAGCATAATCAGCGGCGGCAGTGCGATGTTAGTAGTAATGCTAATTATAATTTAATAATTTATTTATTAACAAGTTAATGAAAGAAACAGAAGCAAATAAAAATTATTGAGGGAGGTTTTATACCTTATCTTTCACCTACGTATTTGAACATGAAAACATTGTCAGTAGAGAATATAATGCATTTATTACAGCATCCAATATGTAATTTCTTGAAAATCGTGATACACGAGGGTAAACAAATTTTTTCCGGGTACCCGGATACCCGACGGGTAACGGCCCTCGGGTACCCGGTTCCCGATTTTTGGAACCGTGTAAACACTAATATATATATATATATAGCTCTAATTGAACTAATTGAACCCTTACAAACAAGCAAAAAGCAACCGAAACTATGTTTTCCGACTTGCGTTTAGTAATTATTTTATGATTAACCTCTTAAACGGTGTTTGTCACCCCCCCCCCCCATTATTATGTGTTATCCAGTAATCACAGCTATCCGACCAAAGCTCATTACGTTGAAACTAATGAAACTAATACAGCCATAAAACTGTCAATAATATCAAATATTTCCAACAACAAAACATAAAATACTTAAGCATCATTCCTGCACAAACAAATGAAAATCAATCAGAAAACGGTACAAAACGTTTGCAGTCTCTTCAATGCAATAACATATATTATCAATGACTTACAAATTTTGTCAAGGACAAATGTTTTTCAAATTCTACACGTACCCCGCTGTGAAACCAACGGACAGAACAATCTGTATCACGGTATTAAACCTATTAGTACAACAAATATATAACACAATGGATTTGATATATATGACAATTATACCACTGCTGACATACAGAAGGTGACGTCATCAATAAACCTAGTTTAAAGGAGCATTCCAGGCTATATATATATATATATATATATATATATATATATATATATATATATATATATATATATATATAAATATAAAACTGAATGAAATATAGAGATTAAATATAATGACTAGCACGTAAAAGTATACCTTCATTCCCTATTTCGTTGGAGACAACAGAAAAAAACAATAAAAAGAATTCTTCATTTAATAAATAGGAAATGAGAAATCACTTATTTCACGTTCCATTGTCTTAACAATAATTCCAGGTCGAATTAATTACCTACTTTATTAAAGTATTGTCCCGGTACTATGGGGTAAGGGTTCGTTTACGTAAAATAATAATTCTTTTTCTTAACTGAGAAGGGTTCTTTTTTTTTATTTTTCGTTTTTTTTTTTTTTTTTTTTTTTTGGCTTCTTCTATTCTTCACACGCTGTTTGAATGTAAATATACAAGCTCCCGCTCTTCATTGTCAACACGAAGTGGAAGGAAAGGTGTTGATTTTGGGCGTTGTAATGCCAAACATATGAAGACAAGCTTCTACACTTATTAAAAGCAAACTTCTTTGTTGGTACAGACAGGTAGGCGCCTTGAGTGTGTAAACTGTTGCCTTGATTAACCATTGGATTCTGATTGACGGCTGGCTGGGGTGTAAGGTGAAACTTATAATAGCGTGCTACCTCACACCGGAAGTAAACTTGCTAAAGACGTCACTAAGAAAGTGCATTCGAACCCATCATACCAACTGTCATCAAATCGATGAGGTGTTTTTGATCAACTTTTGACATTGTACGAAGCAGAAGATATTTTTGTTCCCAGGCCTAAGTGTTTTGCGTTTGCATCGTTTTGCAGATATCTCTATTTCTAACCGCACCTTTTTTTTCAGGTCCTTATCGAAAATAGGTTGTTGCACAAGCTCTGTCATTCTACGATGGGTTAATCAGGACACAAACTGAGTATACATTAACTTAGCATTATACTAACGTACAACTTATCCTATACATTGTGGTATATACAACCCCCACCCCCCCCCTTCCCCAACCTATCGCCTACACACATACACGCACACACACACAAACAAATATCCACGCACCTTATTAGGTACGTGCGAACATGCACACTCCCGCCAATAACTTCAGAAAGTGAAATATACACTCAGAATACGACAAAAGGCTCCAAATAAAATTGGGCCAAAAGTAATACGATTCCAGATAACTTTTATAACCAATAGAGCAATTGCCATTAGTTTGTCTGAGGTTTTCAGGTCATTTTCAGGTCAGTGAATCTATGTAGACATATAAATCTCTAGGGAGTAATTTTTCTTCTTCTCCTTCTTCAGGTGCAATATAACAGTTTCGATGATTTATCATATTGATAACGTTGTGTAGGAAATGTTTGCAACATGATGCTTAGTAGGCCTATAATGTTCCTCCTTTATAAGTGAGGGCGGTAGCTACAGTGCGACAATAATGGATCAAAAAGCATTGAATGATTCCTAGTTCATTAGGGAGAGTGAAACGTTAGATTGACCATAGGATAACCAAGGATTCATAATTTCATGACTTAAGGTGGGGAGGGGGCGGAATTTGGCCTACCGGCATACCGAAACGGAACCGGAGCACCGCTAAGTCCGTAATCCCGATTTATTCTCGGTTGCGAACTGTGTTATAGCTTCGACCGCTTAGTTACGTTGCGCTGTTTGTATCAAGGCCTCAGTGCCGAAGGATGAAGCACTGAACCTGTATTTATTCATCCCCCAGTCCGTTCGCCTCTGGTTTGACCACACTGCTTAATTCACGGTGCGACAAACTGTCCAATTCTGTATAAAATACGCGCCATAAATGTGACAAAAGTAACACCATCATAAATGCACAGATGCACGAATTGTATTAGTAATCCGTATTACCATGACAACATGACATGTTATTGTTTACTACACCATCATTTACCGTGTTCCCGGTAGCGTTTGGCGTTCCATAATTATGAATCAACAATGTCTACAATATTCTTGATATTTATGGAGATTCGTACCCTTCTGGATTGTCCTAATTGTTATCCTGTACCTGTTTACTCTCCGAGAGAAATGCTCTTTCTCTTACTTTAAAAGTAAACCTAACGGTTTCAATTCAGCTAAAGGGGGATATATAGGAAAGCCGATTCGCCGAGTAGTCTCCCTTGAGTTTACACTGTGACGGCGTGCCCGTCTATTCACTCATTTAAGTATCCTTCTATTACGTAAGACAATCACTCTGGTGTCGTCTGCTAAGATGACTTGTCAATTACTTCCGATTTGGCAACTTCAACTGATTGTATATGTCGTTGATAATTTTGTTTAACCATTCAGAAATCCAATACAGGAAATATTCAATAACTGTGATGATTTATATTATAACTGTTCCTGTGTTTGTGCACTTTCCCCTCAAAGTTGGTGGATTCTTTCTTTTGTATCCAGAACGTATGGTGAAAATCGCTGCATAAATTATGACGTCATCGTTCGCAGCTTTCCATAAATGGGATGTATATGCGAACCATGCAAACTCTAAAATAATCGATCGAGGAGAGACTTAAGACAAACTGAGTACTTGTGTGGCACGCCAGTTGAACGTTTGATATGTTGATACCGAGGGTGTCGATATGCGCGCATGGGGATCCTAACAATATCCCAGTTAATCAAAAACATATGTAGAGCACTGTACTTTTATGTGCGCGCATAATGAAGTTGAATACATCTCCAATTAATCAATAAGATGTTGATGTACGCGCATTGGCATGCTGACCACGTCACAATTATTTGCGCGCATCATGAAACCGAGCACATCACGGTCAATCAGCATGTATTGTGCCGTCGTAGTTTTGTGCGCGCCGCACGGTGGTGGTACTGACTACACGTAAGCCAAGAAAAGCTTTAAGATCATAGCTTTTAACATGAAAGCATGATTTCGATTGATACACCGACTTGAAAACAAAATGAGTTACATTCCATAAACATTATGTCACATGAGCTGCCTAGATACGACGGATACAAACATCTAACAGTTCGTTTGTTTTCGTCAATGATTTGGTGTAAACAAAGCAGCTCTTGAAAAGAAGATGTATATAAATATTTACATTTCACTTATGCAAAACAACAGATAAATCCATGTTGAATTTTCTTTCCATAATGAAGAAGCTTTTGGACTATTTGTGTATATTCTCTGATAGCCTTACAGAGAACATTCTCACGTATAAAGAGTCAATTGGAATACATCACCTAAATAATATTTACAAGTTGGCATGAGGAGATGGCTAAGCGATGACTCCTCGCTGAATGATCTAGATAGATGAAAAGCTAAAATATTACAGTCAGTTTGTAAAGATATTGTCAGCGCCAATGATGGTCGTAGGGGTTCTTTGTGGAGTTACAATGGACGCAAGCCTCAATACCAGCGAAGACGTTTCGTTGTTGGGGAGGGAGGGAGGGGGTCCTATCCGGGTCTTCTGAACCCGCGTGTCTATCAACCCATTTTCGTATCCTCTCAGGCAAGCCCGTTAGCAAGTTTTGGATTTTTTTTTTTTGGACTTTTACTATTTCGGGGGGGGGGGGTTGGGGTGTTGAATAACATTCGTCCTGTAGGAAGGATCTACTGGGGGATCTAATGGGCGGGTGTCCTCTCCCCTTTGCAATGTTTGCTTGGTGTAAGGGGAGAAATGGTTTATTCATTTCCATTCGTTTTAAGAACGTTTGTACATTCTTAAATTAATTTGACCCCCCCCCCCTGACGGTGGCTACGACCCTTGAGAAAGAACAACCGTCGTAGATGCATGTACATAAACATTTCCCACTCCTCGTTCGACCAAAGTCAAAAGTCAAAGGTAAACCTTCTGGCATTGAAAACAAAATGAAAAGTTGACAAAGATTGGATGATTTCCTTCATCAATTATAGTTTTATTGTTTTAAATAAAAGTTTCGGGATATGACATTTACCAATTTTTAATTGCTTTAATCGTTTCCATTTGTATTGCTGAAATAGGGGTTTTAAAACTTTAACTCTAAAACAAAACAACGGAATGATTTTATCGTGTCCCTAATTCGTCGTTTTTAGAGATAGACTTTTGTAAAAAATAATGATTTCGCTTTACCAAAGAGGTTGACTCAAACCAGCGGTCAGTCCGTCATGATGTCCCCACTTAACTCTTACAACATACAAGGAATCCAGAACTGGTCTGCCAACTGTCGCCACTATTGTTCTCCAGGGTGTCATGTCAAAAGTCCACTCTTTTTCAAGATGTGTTGTAGCGTTGAAGCTGTAACCCCCTTTGCACTTTCTGTAAAGGTCATCATAAAATGATAAGTTCGCTTTTTGACTTCTGGTGATTAATAACATTTTTACTCGTTTGGCGCCTTCTTCATTAGAAAAGGTTACCGGAAAGGATATACGCTATACGCGCACTGAAGTGACCTCTAGAAATATTCGGTTCATTCTCTGAGTGATGACCCGAAGAAGACTTCCATATTATATACATATATATATATATATATATATATATATATATATATATATATATATATATATATATATATATATATATATATATGTATATACTAACGCTAAAACTTAACACAGAATACAACAGACGCCATAATAGCAGTCAATTATGATAGATCATAGCATCGACGCGCACAGGATTTCAATGGTGGGGGTAAAGAGGGGGGGTCCAAAATATACCTCGACTGATTTAGGAAGGGGCTGAACTTTTATAGAAGAGCCTTAGGTAAAGGAAGGGTGATGTCCTTGGAAAGTTGAAAGTGGGACGCCCATGTGGTGGTGAGGGGGGGGGGTGGCTGGTGTGCGGTTCCTCCCAAGAAGAAAAGTAAACAACATATATAAGACGTTCGATAGTTGAATTCTGAGGTATTGTTAGGTCTTTAAATTAGGCCTATAATTAGCAACAAAAGCAAGGCTTTGCTAATACATACTCGTTATTTGTGTGTGAGGTTGAAAAAAGTGGGGGGGGAGGTGCACCCGTAGTAGTGGTCTAAATTCTTTCCTGTTGGGGCGGGTGTGCTGTTCCTCCAAAGTAGAAAAATTGAAAACTAAGATTTCCGATAGTTGAATTCTGAGGTATTGTTAGACTATAAATTAGGTCTATAATTAGCAACAAAAGCAAGGCATTGCCAATAAATACTCGTCATATATGTGTGTGAAGTTGAAGAAGGGGGTGTGGGAGGGGGTGTGCACCCGTAGTAGTGGTCTAAATTCTTCCCCTGATGAATTTAAGGGGAAATCCCCAGACTGAGAGATAGTAGAAATGGGATGAGAAAAATATATTGTTTGGACAGAAGTACATTTCGTATCTGTTTTGGAATGTTCTCTAACCATTAGATACTTAGAGAAACAGCTTTCCTTTTAAGTCTCAACTGAGGGATTCGGTTTTCCTTTCAAATCGACAAGATCCCTCATCCATACTTACCCTGTCCCCTTTACCGACCATCCTACCCAGCCTGTACCTATATATCTATGTTAATCAATACGTAAAAATCTGTACCCCTCGTATACCTCTTGACGGACACCTTTGTGACCCCTATATAGTACCTGCTTTGGTAAGAAAAGCATTCAGTGAGTTCATTCTGTATACTAACTTTTAAAACAGTTGGCAATTTGGGCAATATTTCAATCTTACCTATATAAAACCGAAGCTTATTAGCAAAATATATTTTGTCACCAATACCTTCTCTATTTATATTGTGTTTATGTAAAGTCGTCTTTCCTGTTGTGCTTGGTATGTTCATGTGTTTGTTTTCTTAATGTGTGTATGCGTGTATGTGTGTTTTTTATTTATTTAGTTATTGTTTTAGTCAGTGAATGGTTATATTAAAGTATGTTTGTATGTATGTATTTTTAGATCCCCTCGCAAGCATGGAACTGGCGAAGAAGCCATTATTGGCTTATCAAAGCCGCAAGCTGACCGAGGTCAGTCTCGTAGATTCACATGTAACGTCCATGATTATTAATTGTCAATTGTCAACAACTCTGTAACTGGACGACATACATTTATCTTGGAGTGACTCGAACTGGGGTTCTTATAGTAAACATATGCAGTGCGATACTGCGGTAGAGAAAGTTAAAACCAGTATCACCCAGTACAGTACTGTCCAGTGTGGCTCACCACAAGCGTAACGTTAATGAGCTCATTGCGCTTAACACAAACAGCAAGGATCTTGGCTCAGCATAAAGCCCATGCTAATAGCAGAACGCGCCTGCAATGATGGTATAGTATGTTATTCTTTATTAGAATGAGAAATTGTTTTGTAAAAATTCTATATTTGAAAAAAGCAACTTATGTATGCTTACAGACTGTTACTTCATTTTTAGAAAGATCCTCAAATATCATCAATTTAAGAGATTGTTTAATTTACTAATCTCACCTAAAAAGGTTCTCGGAAGCAAAAGAAGATAAAGACACCCAAATTACTTTTTCATTTCGGATCCTAGGAAACAGTAGTGCAGTGAAGCTCTTGCGTGTTGGAAGTCATTGGAAATGAAACACTGTCGAACTTGCCATACAACGCATAAAAACAAGGGCATGCGCGCAGAAAATAATCCAGAAGGGAGGGAGGGAGGGGTGGGGGAGGGGGGGGTAAGCAAACTTCGAGTTTTCTATAACCGGTTAACCGTCCACGCATTTGATGGGTTAACGGATTTACATATAAAAGCTAACATGATTATCGATTATCTTTTAAAACTGAACCGAATAACCGGGCCTACATTCAAAGGACGCGCACAGCTGGGATTTTTTTTTTTTTTGGGGGGGTCTTTTATTTCTTTTTTATATTTTATTTTATTACTTTATAGACCCCAATTACATAATAATTATGGCATCTAATTGATATTATTACACAATGCATGTCAAAGGTCGTTTATAGACAAATGTCCACACAGTAATATCATATGTTTACTCTTTACGACAGTTCAAAGTTCAAAGTATTGTCCTCTCCGCTCCGCCTACGGCAATGACGTCAGACATTTACATATTTAGTGAATATTGACAATGGTGATCTATACTAGGCTATTGTTTTTCATTCATACTATTTCGTTATTTGTCAAACATTAAGTGAAATTCGCTACACTGGCATACTTAACGGCTGCATGCAGAGTGGGCTTACGGTTATTCTCAACCCCGTTGCACTCTGACCATGCGCATAAATATATATATAGGTATATAGATGGGAATATATATATATATATATATTAGTATTGCGAGTATCCTGTTTCTAATTTAATGCTTCCGTCTTATATTTCGAGAAGCTAACCAGGTCTGTATACTCTGTGGTTCTTTTTCAAGAATATGCTTCATGGTGAATGACGTCACCACTGGTTTAAAAACTTGTCTGTATATTGCATGATGTTACTGTATTACTCTAACTGATGCTGTTTGTTTGTTTGTTGTTGTTGCTATGTCAATTTGCTAACATTTCCCAGGTTGGTAATGTACACTATGGATCTACCAAATATAGAACGAGAGAGTTATTTTGATTTAGACGTTTCCCCGATGAAAACAAATTGGTATTTACTGTTCGCAGTGAGTGTGTACATGATTTGAAAGTTGTGAAAGGGGGTGGGAGGGGTGGGAGGGGTGGGAGGGGTGGGAGGGATGGGAGGGGGAGGAGAAGTCTGATTTGGTAGTGGCATGAACCTTTATGGAAGAGCCTGTGGCGGTTTTAGGGATTTATAAAAGATGCCTGCATTGAAAATGTGATCGGTGGAATAAACTCCTATGTTTGGTAGTGGGGGGGGGCCATCTGTATGTTGTCCACCAGAAAAAATAAAAACTATTTTGGACGTCAAATGGCGCATTCTGAGACAATCGGTATTTACGCTATACATTAGGTCTATCATGAAATTTATCTACATGCAAGGTTGTGCTAATAACCATTTTGAAATATCATGTGAGGTTCAACGGGGGGGTGGTCATCCATACTTACTGCCTGGATCCGCTTCCCCGGCACCCATTTTCCGGAGGACTGGTCGAATTCTTCGCCAACTGAATGTAAATGATACCTCCAGTGAGGGGGGGGGGGGGTGCTGCAACCCCGGCCGGGCCGGACAGGAGCATTTTACGCGGCTCGGAGAATACGGGATAAAGAATAATGTATTACAATTTTAAAGGGAGCCAGATTATCTAATTGTCCCCAGTGGCCCAACCTGGTTCTCAAGTTCCATGTTCCTATGTACGTTGCATGACTTAGTATATAAACAAATAAAACGATTTGCTCTGGTATCACGTGATCAGATCAAAAAAAAATACGATAAGAGCATGCGCAGTTGAAATCACTTGAAAAAATCTGACGTTGATAAATAAGCTGTGCACTGTGCATACTGATAGTGTTGTGCTGACTACGTTGAGAGTCTTTACACAATCTGATAATGTATAACAAGCAGTTTTGTGTATGGGTCATTCTAGGACCCTTACTGAGTCTGCATTGACCCAATTAGATAATACTGGGTGACCGAGGACTGAACAATGCGAAACGTGACTTGCCCAGGATTAAGAATGGCTAAGGTTTTTTTTGTGCTTCAGTCTTACTGCTTCGGCAAATACATTTTCTTTTCTATGTAAATGGTTAATAGATTGGATCATATCACTGCCGTATGCCAGTGGATGAGGGGAGGGGAGGGAGGGGAGGGATGGAGGGGAGGAGGGGAGGAGGGGAGGAGGGGAGGAGGGGAGGAGGGGAGGAGGGGAGGAGGGGAGGAGGGGAGGAGGGGAGGAGGGGAGGAGGGGAGGAGGGGAGGAGGGGAGGAGGGGAGGAGGGGAGGAGGGGAGGAGGGGAGGAGGAGGGGAGGAGGGGAGGGAGGGAAGGAGGGAGAAGGGGAGGAGGGGAGGAGGGGAGGAGGGGAGGGAGGGGATGGAGGATTACAAATTTATTACAGCTCGGTTTGTTCTGCTTTCTAATTAATTTTCATGCATGTTATAAGTAATGGTGACGCCGACAGTGTCGGCTTGGCCGGGTAGCCTGAGTGTCCTTAATGTTATTTCAAGTCTGTGCTTTGCGCGGCGTCATCAATATTTTGATATCTTGAAACTATATACAGAATTGACATATATATTCGTCCAATCCATACAATCCGAACTAACCTAATAAAGAGGTATGAGATACATGCGTGTGCTTTACACGAGTTTAACAATATTTTAAATATTTTATTAAATTATTATATTTTTTAAAAAACCCACTCAAAAACTAAAAAGAATTTTCCTTAGCAAAACCTTGCGGTTTTCATTCCCAATTATAGACCGATTTAGTATCTGAAATATGCCTCTGATTACCACCATTTGAGAATTTTTTTTTTCTTTCATTCTCTTTTTCTGTCTCTGATTTTGGCTGAATATTTCAGGATCACGTGATGTTATATCTGCAATAATCTGCTGTACTCGTTGGTTTAGGCATTAAATGTTTACGTGCCAACATTTTTATTTATGAAAAGAGAGCTTTAAAATATTTTAACCTGGTTTTACGTTTTTTTGGTTGTGACGTCATCATTGTGTAGAGCTGCTATTTGTCAGCCACCTGGCCGAAATTTGCCGAAAATCTCTCAGCCTAACGCAACAGACATATTCTAAAAGCAACAAAATTAATTTTTACGAATAAAACGATTTCACTGACAACAAAAAAAAAGACAAAAAAAAAAGAGGTTTGACGTATAATCTTACAAATTCAAATATTCTGCGTGTAAAATTGAACAATTTTTTTTTTTTTGGCTTGCTTGGCGGTGTGTAGATTATGTTTAGTCATAGTTTTTTAAAGTCAATATTACTGGCGCCAACTTGTCCTATTCCGTGAGAGCCCAAATACTCCGCAGCCTTGGTATAAAACAGACTCCTATTGCAAGTGAGGCACATCAGGTTGTGTAAATGTGACATAATATTGATATAGTCTTTTGTCAAAGTGTTAGCTAAGTTTTTTATCACACCAACAAAGAAACAAAAACTAGAAAGGTCAATGTTATTACTACCCGACAATTAAAAACCAGTTATGAAATTTAAGCTTTTTGTCTCTCTCCCTCTCTCTCTCTTTCTCTTTCTCCACCTCTCCCCCGCTTTTTTTTTTTTCCTGTTTTTTTTTTTTTCCTTTTGACCCATCAATACTGTTCAAACATTTATTAACAGTTCATAAAGTGTAATAAGAAAGAGGCTGTCTTTAAGTCGACTATTTACCCTGTCTGCCAAACAATTTCATATTTACTTGACTAACACAAGATTGTAGTTTAATTTGGCAATGTCACCTAATTCTTTCCGTATAGCAAAAAAAAAAATGATATTGCGAAGACTTAAGCATGCGCTTAACAAGACAAAAGAGAAATAGAAAACATATCTAGGTTATGCTTTCATAGTCATATAGTAATGTACATCTCAAGATATGTTAGTACCAGCTGCTTATGTTTCCCATCTCACTATAAAAATTAAAAAGAAAAATGGCCTATGATTTATTTCCCTCCATTAATTTCACGGATGATATAGTATAGCCTATTGCTTTTACCAAATAGCTGTTTTCATACAGTCGAAGTCAGATCGATGAGAACGGGTTAGGGGGAGGAGGGAGGAGGGAGGAGGGAGGGGGGAGGAGTGAGGAGGGAGGAGGGGGAGGAGGGAGGAGGGAAGGAAGGAAGGGGGACTACAACCACGGGACTCTTGGTCATTCGGTATGGAATAGATAACAAATTTTGTGTTCTTCTCGTTTTCCGGAAAATTTGTTACACGTCTATGAATCTACCATATAATCATGAAGAGTTCAAATAGGGGGGGGGCGGAAGTAACATTATCTACGAGGCCCAATTTGGATTTCAACCGCCCCTCCCCCCCCCCCTCCCCCCCCCCTCCCCTCGTCTTCACTTCCCAACTCTCCCCTGGCCGTGATAACATGTCATGGCATCAGTCAATTACTGACACACTTTGATACTATTTATACGCCATTATCGGTCTGGTATTTACTTTTATTTAAATAATTCTATTTTTAAATAAAGTTATAATCCAAGAGAAAGTTTCATTACAATAATTACAATAAAGTAATGTCAAACGAAAAGGTCCCGCACTTCACTCCTGCAAGTAAGTCTAATTATTAATACCGTATTTTTTTATATATTTTTTTTTAAGGAAACGATCAAATAATCTCTTTATGTGTAAAGCTTAAGTGTGTTTAGATGATAACCAGTCCTAAATATTTGAATACTCATATGTGTCAGTCATTAGGAAAGTACAACATCGTCTATGCTTTCATAACATATATTGTTTGTATAACGATTAGATTGATATTTTCAGCGGAGCCGGGATGAGAGGTGCACCTGTCTACCCCCCCCCCCCACCTCACGCCCATTTTTTGTGTGGAAAAATCCTTAAATGTGCTCTTTTCAATATATAAGATTTACACATTTCGATAAATAACCCTCTTTTTCCATTTTGTAATTAAAAAGTGCCCTCTGTTATCTTTTTTTTTTAAATTGAGAAAATTAACAAGGAATACAAACTATTCTCACTGTGTTTCATTAATTCTCTTGAACACAAACTGAAGTACTTTCAATATTGATTCCTTCACAGAATTTTACCAACAAACAAGTTGCTCTTTGTCATGGTAAGGGCGGATTTCCCGCACTGTGTATACGCCCTGTAGTATTGAAGAGGGGACGATAAAACATTTATTCTGCAGGGCTGTAGTTTTACTGCAGAATTTATTCTGAACGCAGAATGTAGTTTCCTCTGTAAACAATTAGTATTCTCTAAGAGAGATGTAGTCTTTGGTTATGGGAATTTCCAAAATCACCCGTATCATTTTCTTTTAGTACATATATGAAATACTATATTTATGTTTGTAAAGTAAAGAACGAAAAACCCACAATTGAGGATTTTTTTTTTCATAAGTTTAAGTTTGCTGTTTAAGTGGAGAAGTATAATTTCTATAAACAGTGGAAACTAAAGAAAAGAAGGAGTAACTTATTCAGGTATGAGAAATGCATTTTTTAACTGTATTGACCTTTTCATTTAATTTACGATTAAGTGGTTGATTTCGCTACGTTGTTAATATTTGTAAAATGCATAAAACTAACATTAAACTGGAGAAAAAAGGGGAAAAAAAGAAGGAATAGAATTATTTTTTTTATTAAAATGTTCCATGTTGTTGAATAACTGAGAACAAATAATTAAAAAAAGTACCCTTTGTTATTTTTGGTTTAATTGGCAAACTTAACAAGAAAAAAAAAACAGTGCAATTAGAAAGTTCTATGTTGTTGAAAAATTGAGAACAAATATAGTTAAAAGTGACCGTCTGTTGAAAACTCATTCAAGTACTCAAATTTGTGGTATACGGAATGAACAGAGTATCGAAAAGCTTTGACGTAACACTGTGGTTACCCCTCAACTCAAAGCTACTTGTCCCACTGCCCCTCGAAGTTTGTGTCCTACACCCCCCTCCCCACCCATATTAGTCGTCCGTTGGATATTCTAACACAGAAGCTGGCTTCTCTGTTCAAACGTTTCAATCGTTTACATTTTTTCCCATGGCTTTAATTAAAGATTCATACAAAATCGAAAAATAATCATATTTAAAGTTATTAAAATCATTAATATAGCATCAACCCATTCAGATACGTTTGTTTCTGGTAACATATGTGATCATTTTGAAGTTTCAAAAATCTTCAAGCATAAATATAGAAAGACATGTTTAAATTGCCATATACAACCTACGCTTCGTTCGCGTACGCACCATACTTACCCAATCATAATTTATTACATAATTGATTCCGAATAGTTATAATTGATTCTTGGGAGTGTCAACGGTGGACACTTTGTTGGAGAAGTGATCGCGTGACTTGTAGCAAATTCCAGCGTTGTATAGCCAAGCGCTTTATCCGAGTACCGAGTACTTCCGAGTAGGCATACTAGAGCTTCCGAGTACCAAGTACTATACAGCCCAAGTACTGTTTTTTAATACCTGTGTACTGGGTACCAGTGTCCGAGTATAGTTTAAAATACGAGTACGGAGTACCGAGTACCGAATGTCCGAAAGCTTTCACATACACAAGAGTTTCGGTAAGCATTTGTCTTGAACGAGTACCAAAGAACTTTAAATCGAGTTCAAATACGAATACATGATAGCGTCCGTGTCCGAGTACTCAATAACGAGTATACCAGTACTGCAGCATTCGAGTACTTTTCATCTAGTGTATATATATACCGAGTCCTTGAATAAATAACCACCTGAGTATAGAGTCCTATCAACCAATTCACATAGAGACTTCAGTAACTACTGTAAATCTTAAAGTTTGTACCCACAGTAAAAACTGGATCGTGCAGATAAATATCGGTAAAATTTACTATTAGGGTTACAGTAAGAACTGAGGATATGTGTAATCCCAACCAATGCATCAAACTGGATTTACAGTTTACTGGGTTACTGTGTTATCTCTGTGTATATCAGGTGGTCCTATTCGTGTACTAGAACACTGACAAATTTATTTCTTAGAGAGTGGAAAGACTCACTCAGTAGGCTCTATAGTATTGGAGCTAACTTGAGATAATATCACTTTTAATTATGGGATTGAAAGTCGCTTCTTGACAGAGTGATCAGTTTTGGACCCTCTCAACCCAATGTGGGATTGAGGGAGTGTTTAACACACATGATTTCTCTCTTATATCACGGTATACCCGCACTTATCAAAATAAATGTTAACTAACTGAGGGTTCAATCATGCGACGAAACTTTTCCTTCAAACTAAGCTGAAGTATATACAGTAAGGAAATCCTTAATATTGACAGTAAAACAAAGCTGAAAGGGACATCCTTTTGCTTTGTCAAGTTAGAATATAATAGGGGGACGGAAGGTGTGATTAACAATAGTCAAAGATAAAGGAAGATAAATCAGAAGTTATGGCGCCGTTACAGTAATTAATTTTCGAAAGTTACACTGTAAGTTATAACTAGAAATATACTATATATACTATACTATATATATATATATATATATATATATATATATATATATATATATATATATATATATATATATATATATATATATATATATAGCGTTGTGAAGGGCACAACAAGCCAACCATTATATTTGGCTTTATGACTTTGATACTTTGGGATGCACAACTCACACAGACAGATGAGAAAAATCTCTTTCCGTTTTGGGAGATATGCTATAGTTTAAAAGAATGGTCTGGGATATGTCCCTTTTGTGAATCTGTGATGTCATATATGGTGACTCTAGTGATCTGTGATGTCATATATGGTGACTCTAGTGATCTGTGATGTCATATATGGTGACTCTAGTGATCTGTGATGTCATATATGGTGACTTTAGTGATCTGTGATGTCATATATGGTGACTCTAGTGATCTGTGATGTCATATATGGTGACTCTAGTGATCTGTGATGTCATATATGGTGACTCTAGTGATCTGTGATGTCATATATGGTGACTCTAGTGATCTGTGATGTCATATATGGTGACTTTAGTGATCTGTGATGTCATATATGGTGACTCTAGTGATCAGTGATGTCATATATGGTGACTCTATAGTGATCTGTGATGTCATATATGGTGACTCTATAGTGATCTGTGATGTCATATATGGTGACTCTAGTGATCTGTGATGTCATATATGGTGACTCTAGTGATCTGTGATGTCATATATGGTGACTCTAGTGATCTGTGATGTCATATATGGTGACTCTAGTGATCTGCGATGTCATATATGGTGACTCTAGTGATCTGTGATGTCATATATGGTGACTCTAGTGATCTGCGATGTCATATATGGTGACTCTAGTGATCTGTGATGTCATATATGGTGACTCTAGTGATCTGTGATGTCATTTATGGTGACTCTAGTGATCTGTGATGTCATATATGGTGACTCTAGTGATCTGTGATGTCATATATGATGACTCTAGTGATCTGTGATGTCATATATGGTGACTCTAGTGATCTGTGATGTCATATATGGTGACTCTAGTGATCTGCGATGTCATATATGGTGACTCTAGTGATCTGTGATGTCATAAATGCTCACTCTAGTGATCTGTGATGTCATATATGGTGACTCTAGTGATCAGTGATGTCATATATGGTGACACTAGTGATCAGTGATGTCATATATGGTGACTTTAGTGATCTTCGATGTCATATATGGTGACTCTAGTGATCAGTGATGTCATATATGGTGACTCTAGTGATCAGTGATGTCATATATGGTGACTCTAGTGATCAGTGATGTCATATATGGTGACTTTAGTGATCTTCGATGTCATATATGGTGACTCTAGTGATCTGTGATGTCATATAAGGTGACTCTAGTGATCTGTGATGTCATATATGGTGACTCTAGTGATCTGTGATGTCATATATGGTGACTCTGGTGATCTTCGATGTCATATATGGTGACTCTAGTGATCTGTGATGTCATATATGGTGACTCTAGTGATCTGTGATGTCATATATGGTGACTCTAGGATCTGAAACCTTCTCTATTTTCTCTCCTTTTTTTTCTCTCCATATTTTGAAGGTACAATTCTAATAGTGTTTACTTTTGTGGCAAAATGCCATCCTTATAGGTATAACAGCTTCAATATTTTAGATTCAGCATTTGCAAATTCATTTAAATTACTGGGCACTAAAAAAACATCGTAATAAGCACAGAACATCATAAACAGAATTGCAGCACGTGTTGTTCGATGATGTCATATTTAGACTTCATCAAGTCTTCAGCCTTGTGTTTAAAAAGATAAACTCAAATCTGTCATATCTCCCAATGGGATAAGGTTTTTGCTTTGCAGTATATATATATATATATATATATATATATATATAATTGAAAACGTAATGAGAAGGAAAATCCAGAACAGTGAAAAAACTTCCAGCCTCCACCGGGATTCGAACCCGGGCCTCCCGCTTTGTATGCGGACACCCTAACCAACTAGGCTATGGACGCTGATTGTATGTCCAGAGGTTCGAAACCGGCAAGAAAGGTCGTAATATCATATATATATATATAGGCTCTATTGTTTTATCGACACCTTCCATCATACACTAGAATGTCCAATGAAGAGGAAATTTATTAATACTAAAAAAATTAAACAATTGCTGGGCAAGACAGGAATGACAGGAGGGAAAAGAACAATTTCAAAACGAAAGTAGATTTATTTATTTATTTCATTTTTTCTTTTATCCTTAACGGTTTGTCATCTTTCGTTCAGTAAACTGATTTCCGTCTGTTTTGTACTTCTTTGTATGTATTACTGAATAGTGGTAAAGTTTGACCGAGTACCCCCGTTTGCACTTTTTAGTGCCTGCCCTTCAGTTTGTATTTGCTTCACGTAAGCTGTAAATATAGACTTAGCGTTTATACAGCATATAAAAACTGTAAATTTTTATCTCTTGAAAAACATTTATTGAATGGTAAAAGAAGGAACCACGATTTGGGGTATTTACTTGTTCCAAGTAGCTAGTTTGATTTTTCCCCCCATTGTCTTCGTCTATACACAGATATGATTTATGGGCCTTCAAATCTAAATAAACCAATTAGAAAAGTACCGTGAACCGATGGAGGCAACCTTTACAGAGATAAATAGCCAAATTACGAGCTTTTACAATCTAGCTGACACGACAAAACAGCACGCGCACATGAACTGGTAGATTAGAAAAAGATATCCTGCGCAACTGGTCTGGGGTTTTGACATTTTCGCACAGTTACTTTTAAGCAATAGGTAATCAATTTGAGACGAAGTGATTTTTCTTTTTCTTCTTTGTACATGGCCTGTTTTAACTTAACAAACAATTAACATACAAGAATCATCAGAAAACATCTATTCTTGGTTCAGTTTTTTTGTGACATGTATTGGAAAGGTGAAAAAAACTGTGCCTTCAATAGAATGTTAAGTGAATGGGGGGGGGGGGGAGGGGACGGAGTTGGTGGAAGGGGAGGGGAGGGGGTAATTATCTACAAATCATCGTTACTGAGATGGTTAACCAACCAACGCCCCCCCCCCCTCCACTCTTCCTTCTAAAATGGAAAAGTAAGACAAATAAGCATAAAATATGGACACAATGCGCTATAGCGAAAATTAACTTAGCACACATACACCCCTTCCCCCTCCCCCAATCCCACCGGCTCCCCTCAACCCAACATTTGCTAAGCTACGTATAGGTCGACTACCAACTGCCTTAAAGGAAAATGGGATTTATGTATTATATACGTGTATGAAGGAACAGTTTGATGTAAGATTTGCAATTGTTTGGTTTGTGGTTTATCCTGAAAAATATGGCGGAAAGAAAATATACAGTAACCATGTAAGCAGTGACATACAGAGTTTAACATCCTCGCGTTAGCTATTCGTTGCAATATATCAATCAATGTAAGGCAATGTTAAACTTGTGTAGATATATGGATGTCACGCTGTGCCATATACTAACATGATAAACAACCGACTAATAGCGGCCTTTTTACAACTTGACACTGTTCTTTGTCAACTTGAACCATAAATTCTTCGACAGATAAGTTTCATAATCCCTGGAAGACTCCGATTTCAGTAACCTTAGGTTCCTCGTTAAAAGATGAGACGCAACTGGTATATGTGTAAGCCATTCAGACGCTACGATACGTGTCTGCTTGGGAAACACGATGGGATGAATGGACCAAGGGTCGGACTGTCAGCCAAGACCAGCCATGCCTCGAGTTGTAGCATATATGATACATACAACATCATATATGCGTTGGAGCTCACTTTGAAAAGTGGGCGAGTGGGAGTGGGGGTGGTGGATGAGGGTGGCCACTTTTCTAACTAGATAGGTTCACGGTGGATCATTCAGCTGGATGCTAACATTAGCACAAAGGGAGCCCGCAGGCATCTTTAAACTGATTATAGTCTTGGGAAGATAACCAAACGTTGCCAGTTCCCTGCTGCCCCCCCGCCCCCCTCGTTAGAGCTACCACTACAGCACTGCACATATCTCAAAACAAGACCACGCCCACAAAGAAAATGTTGGTATCAGCAATTGGAAAATCAATGCGCATTCTGACGTCATAGTTTTTTATAACAGAAGAATATTCCTTCGGGGCAAAAAAATGAGTTAACCCTTAACAATGTTATGAAATTAGTAGCTATATATGTTTTAATATATGTCGTCAGAACAAACGTGTGGTTCTTTTTTATGTATCTGGAAAAAAAAAGAACTTCATTGTAATATGAGAAAATCATGTACAATATGCAAATAGAGGTCAAAGTTTCCAAGTAGTGACCATCACTTTGTTGAAACATTCTTATGAGAATTGTCCCTCTCCCTTTAAATCTTCGAAGGGGGGGGGGGGGACCATGGGTCCTATGGTATTATTGCGGACCAACTTTTCAAGGATATTTAGTCCGGCCGGGCATTATTTACTAATCAGGTATGGTTTGCGGGGGTCAATATATACTGCTCGTACCGGATCTGAGTATATATAGACGGCTATACGGTAAGATTCCAATCATCCGATTCATACGGAGTTGTCATGCTAATAAACAAAGCAAATATCAGAATGACAACAACTTGTTAGTAGGATAATGTTAATGACTTTAGTACGGTATAATAAAAACACACAAATAAAGTCAGTGAAGGCTGATCCATATAGTTGGGTAAGGCTCTTCCAAACTCTTAAGCTCTTAAGATTGAGGCAGGCTAATTAAATTGGGCCTAGACCTAATTCCTCTTTTGCAAGTGGTACTCCAGACGTTTTTTTTAAGGCCAAGGGCTTTGCAAAAGCTTAGACGCACGAGAAAAGACATCAGCAGAACAAGGATTTATTTTTAATAAATCTGCAACAACAAAAAATCAGTTTTAAATTCCAATTTGAATCATAATGTAGCTGTAATTATCATTTCATATGTTGCAAAAGTGAAACGAAGTCATACTGACGTAATGTTCAGATGCTAAATAAAACACTAGTCTTACTAAGTTAGATTATAGTTAACATGAGTTGTCTATAGTTTCGAGTAGATGTTCTGGTGATTTCATTATTGGCCTCGGTTTCAATTGTAATTACATATTAATATAACTGGAGGAATGCTATAGCATGTTCAAACGGTTTTAACCATATCTATAATTATTTTAACATTCCTAGCAAACTTTAAGACGTATGTTACACATTTAAGTTATTCCCACGACAACTTTTCCTCAGGCACAAAATGAGTATTTTTGCGGCAACTCTGGTCAGTTTAACGTGAATTTCTCGGGTACATTGAACATAATATACACTCTTCACGTTGCACAGCACACACGATTTAGTCAATATTTAATACAATAAATGATATTGGCGATATGACTGCAATATAATGATTACAGGGAGACAAACGTTGTTACCAAGAAGTATATATTCTGTAATTCCTACTGCATGGCGTGAGCAGTCTCTGACCTTCATTCAAGTACCTTTGCTTCTCTGTTGACGAAATAACTTGTCATAAAACCATTACTGCACTTGACGGCAAATCAAGGGATATTTACTCAAGATAGCATATCTCATATTGTTTGCACGCATTGCAATTCATAAAGATAAAAATAACCTCAGCAAAAAAGTACACTTCTGGGCCTATTACCTCTAGCATGACTAAGATTATGATGTATATAGATATGTGCAAGGTGGTGTCTTTAGACGACACACCTGTAAACGTCTTTATTATTTAAAGATGAAACAATGTGACATATGTGATATTTTATGTGATATATATATATATGTGATATATATATGTGATATATATGTGATATATATGTGATATATATATATGTGATATATATATCTATATATATATATATATATATATATATATATATATATACACATTCTACACTGTACGTTTTATGTTATGTGGAACAGTCCTTCAGTCAAACTCTGTACGAAGGTAAAACTGAAGTATGTATTAATAAACCATTATAAAATACCTGAACAAACCCACACTTTAAGGATGTGAATTCTACTTAGCACAGTGACGTTGTTATAAGTTAAAGCGATACGACGAACGAAACATTAAAGCTATTAAAGAGTTGGTCGAAACGGAACCAGGTTTATTGTCAAAATTATATTGTTGTAATGATGTTGTTAAAGCCAATGAAAAACCTTATTTACAGCAATTTATACGTGGATTTCACGAATAAAAGCATACTTCTATACGTGTATCTCGCATTACCCTCCCCTTCCTCCTCCACTTCCTCCTCCCCTTCCTCCTCCCCTTCCTCCTCCACTCCCCCTTATCCTCCCATCCCCTTCCCATTCCCCTTCCCCTTCTCCTTCACCTCTCCTTCCCTCCCTTTTCAACTGCACGCAAAAGACCGAAATGTGTTAAATAGCACAAACTTAATTTCTGAACAAAATACGTCTCAGAATCACCATTTGACGCTACTAACCTTTACATTTGCAGGGGGGGGGGGTTGGGTGGAGAAGGGGTTGGGGTTGGGTGGAGAAGGGGTTGGGGAATATCCCCAACGCCTTTTATGGACGTTAGCTTAAACCACCCCACTGCCAAAACCCCTCCTTTCATAAAATCCCAGATCCACCTCTAGTTGTTCAATAAAAGTTGGTGCCCCAAACTAGAATACAGTCGGTGGAAATTTAGAGTATACCTTCTCTCCTCCCCACGCCAACCCTCCCCTATCTTGGATATCCCGTTTACGCAGTTGTGTCACCCCAGCGAAATTTATAGAAAATCCCTGCTGCCGGGGGTAACCATCATACAAAGGGTATCCATGCAATCCTCCCTTGTTTTATATATAGTATAGGTTTTGTAGACAGGTTCTTTCTTTAGAAGGACGCCGCCAATCTTGAATTTTTAGAGGGTTATGCTAGCCTCTGCATGCTGCTGCAAGTAAATAAAGGCCAGGTTAGGTAACACGTGACACTTTGTGCACACAATTTGTTTTACAATCTCTCTGTTATTGACATACTTATTTTTTTTTCACTCGATAACCGTCAACAGTTTGATGGAATGTCTTTCATATATGATGGATATTATTTCATGGTCGATTAAATTATCAATTATTATTCAACAAAACGTTCCATCAAGTTATATCTTCAAACAGATTACCGTTTGACTGACGATAAGTCGAAAATTATATATACAAAAAAAAAGAGTTATAGTATGAGTTTATCAACAAAGGAAAGACTGATTTGAGGTGAAGTAGATCATACGCTTCAATATGTGTTTGCTCCCCCCCCCCCCAAGATGTGTCACATGACTGCAGCTGCCTGTGTACTTCGAATGAAGGCAACGGTTTAAATCAATGTTCTCCATTCAAGCAAAGCTATTAAGGTTTTATCCATTCTACGAAGGGATGGAGAATGTTCTTGTAATTTTTATTTATGTATTTTCATCCGAAAATATATTTCACAGAAGATATAATCCAAAAGTGATGGCAAATTAAACCTGTGATATCTCACAAAGGAGATAAGACTTTTCTTAAGCTGTTTGGGGGAAGTTGTTCATGACAGTTATACGTCTATCACTATAGACCAATGATAATGGTTTGCGTCTTAATAACATATTTAGCAATTTTAATTTTTTTTTAATTGTTATATTTACAGATGGACAGGCCGGGCATTATGCAATTGTGTCATTTTGGGTTTGCCGAATCTTCACTCTGCTAAACTGTACAGGTAAACAACTTGAAAGGTCAATTTATCAGATACATAAAAGTTGCAACAAGTAAGCTGTTCATTCAAAACGTTGTCATGAAAAAACAAACAGTTGACGAGGCCAAAGGAAGTGGCCGGCTGGGGGTTGGGGGGACTGGTCTGCTTAGTCAACTCCAGCACCCTACCCGTTCTGTCAGGCAGGACAGTAGGGGAACACAGGGGGGGGGTCGAGATCCTCGGTTGCCTCTAGGCCCCTACTCACTGCAGGGAAGGCGAAGGGACATTGAAAACACACACACACACTGAATTAGACCAATAAAAA
Source organism: Apostichopus japonicus (assembly GCF_037975245.1). Lineage (NCBI taxonomy): Eukaryota > Metazoa > Echinodermata > Holothuroidea > Aspidochirotida > Stichopodidae > Apostichopus > Apostichopus japonicus. The sequence continues at coordinate 12,198,250 of NC_092569.1, read as the reverse complement.
TATAAACGCGTTGAAATAATAAAATTGATACGTATGTTTTCATTTATCCTGAGAATGGTCAAATTTTTCACGGTGCTATATACTCCTGTGCTAATAGTTGCGTTATTATTGTGGTCGACCTAAACATAGCTTCAGAACCATCCGTGGTACAGTGTTATAAGCAGTCACGGGCAAAGTGAGACAAAGTGCCAGATGAAAACTTTCTAAATAAGCCAATATCTGAAATTAAATAGCGCCCTCGAATTTTGAAGTTTTTCTTCCGTTTGCGCACTTTACACCATAATTATATATGGACATAGGCTTATTAAGTCTTCATGTGTAGGAAGCAAAAAAGACTAACCAAAGCAAGAACATAGAAACGCGATATTAAAGTCTATTGATGCTAGCTTTTCTATTCTTTTTTTAGTTTCTAAATTAATTTTATATTGATCTTTAAACATACTTCATCGTCAATTAAAGGCATTGAAGACTCGCCCCAAACCGCGTGCCGCGCTCTGTAAAAGTTAACTTTCTGTTGCTTGCAAGTGAAGTTTTCTTCTTCTCGCTACAAAATGCAAACAGTAATGAAACAGGATACCTTGTTATCTTTTATCTAGACCTGAGATGTCCATCGCTGCTATGTACACTGTGTTGTGGGTATTGACCGTAGTTGTATGTATTTACTGTACACTAGTGTCTAATTACCGACGGTAGCAAGCTATGTGTGTATTTTCTCGGATCGGTGGTGGTGGTGTCTAACACTTCTGTTACACCTCATTCGAAACTAGGTCAGATTACCGGCGTGCGACGTTTCTTTGTGCGCGAGTCTGCACACCCTTTAATGTAAATATGTCGAACTGAATTAAGGCAAGATTCTCACTAACTATTTGTAAACGTAGTTATTTAAGTAGATAATAGGACTGTTTCCTTCTTCAAGCTGTCCTGTCTTCGTTTTCTTCATCTTGTTCGTTTTTTTTTTCTTTCTTTTTTCATTTTTCTTTTGCTAAAACAATATTTTAAAATAATTAAAAACAATTTTTGTAAAGAGTAAGAATTTCACTACAGTAAAAAAATAAAAAAATAATTATATATGTTATTTAAACGCGAAGTGAAGCCATTCAAGTTAATATATTGGCACAACATTATAAGAGGTAAAATATAATCATTGATTATAACCGTCATTAATTTCTCTTCTTCCGTATATAATTTGTATATCTCCAGGGGCGAAAATACAAATACACCAACTGTTGTCAGTGATGTGTCGTAGAATTAATTATTTCATGATATACTAGTGATCCTAAGCGGAGGAAAGCAATACCGAACTACATTTATCAAAATATTTGACTCTCTTCATATCAAGATTGTCTGAAATAAAAATTACATGGTATGTTTATAATATACTCGGTTGACTTGTAAATTGTATAACCAAATGGATACCATACCGGTTCCGTATTTTATCGGTCTGTAACGATCGCACTGTATACGCGGTTATCGTGTAACCATGCACATCGATACCCGATACAGGCACGGTATTTTATCAGGCCGATAACGATTGCACGGTACTTGATCGGTATTCTGCATCGCGATATACCGTGTAGTACCGGTAGTGTATTGGTAAACAGTAGACCTACGATTATTCGTACCTTTGTAGTGCTATATCGTTCGATAACGATCGTACGATTGATATTCTAATCGCGATGTGCCGTGGGGTAGTACCGGTATATCGGGGTTCATAATGATCGCCTGTTATGGTGGGGTTGATGTTTTAAATATCATCTCAAATGTTGTCAATGCGATTTAAGGTGATATAAGTCACCAAGCTCAATATAAGGAGGTCGATAATAATATATTAGCTGATAGTGTACATATACCGGAAGTAATCTGAAGGAAGGCGAGGTCAGTATAGGGTTACTACTGAGACCTAAAGAAGAAAAAATAAAACATGAGCAGCTCAGGCTATGATTGAAAAGGGATCCTATTATTTCTGTTTCCATGTAACGTAATTGTTAAGAGCCAACCAAGAAGAGCGATTGGAGAGTATCGGGTTTCAACTCAACTGCCGGCGACACTTAAAACAGAAATGGTCCCCCTTTTCTGGACGATTGTTAACATTTTGTTGACACTGTCAGAGAGCAATTTCTCTACTCGGACCATTTTGCGATAATCTCATTCGGACGATTTGGCCCTATTTCAAACGACTGGAAATATAACATAAAGAACTAATGTCCACAACCGAGTAGAAGATACGTGGGGTATAGTACCAAAGCTTTAATGTGCTGAGCTGCGGTAAAGAGATGAGATCGAACTGCTGGAAGTGGAGTCATGAACCCGGATCAGCGGAGATTAATGTGTTATGATTTGGATCAATCCGAACCCATTCGTAGACATAATATATATATATAAATATATATATTCAGTGGAATTTGTTTCACGGATACTCGGCTAACAAGAGTGAACCTTTATGGAAGGGCCAGAGGCGAATGAAGGATTTCATAAAGGGGAGGGAGGTGTCCTGTTCGTCGTTGAGGGTAACTCACATGTATGAGAGGTGTGCAGTCCCTCACCAAGAAAAAGAAAGACAAACTTAATGTCAAATGCTGGGTGCATTCTGAAAAATATATTTAGACTAAACATTGAGTCTATAATTAGCTCTATGTAGGTTTTGCTCTTAAAGTCCTACACCCGTCGTAGCAGTCTAATTCATCCCCGACTAAATTTAACCCCCCCCCCCCCCGCTCCCGCTGAGCCATTTACCCTGACTGACGATGGAAGGCGAGGTGGACGGGGGGGGGGGGTGGGTTGCGCACGCAGTTTGTATCATATACACTGCACTAGTACCCTCAGATTCCCGATACCACACATATTTGCACCTCTCGTGCCCTTTCCATGTTGTCACGGAACCGAACATAAAAATGATAGAAGCAATAAAGAAACTGTAAGAAAGGGAAGAAGAAGAGATATATAGATAAAAAAAAAAACAAGTTTATCAGTTCAGATTGAAGACAATTATTTATAAGAGACTTGCAAACCCGTTATACGTTAGTTCGTGTCTTTCTTAAAGACTAAATGGTGAATTTAAATTGCTTTTGCCGGGATCAATCTCAGTATATTTGCAATCCTCTCAAATTAGTGCCTTTGCCTCTGTGAACTTAATCCAACACGTTAAGCACTAATCGTTACATGAATCGAATGGATTCAATGTCTGTATACACCCGTGACGTATTCATATATTGCCAAACACTGCGGGCCTCTCACCTTCCTCTGCATGTGCAGAGTCTTTGAAAGAATTTACTGACGTGTTAATGAAATAACAAGCTCGATAAGCTTGATGTTTTTCCGCCTCTACGACTTGGTCAAGTTGAAACATCACCCTCACCATACCATGAAAAACAACACAAGACAGATAACCTTGTTTGCTAATTGAATTACAGTCAAACATTATCAACCGACTGTTCTTAACATCGGCAAACGCAGCATTCCCTCTGTCCAATAACTCGCCGTTGCTATCGGTACACGAAAACCACTGTACCACCGCGAGTCTTGTATACAAACGCACAGCGTGATGGTTAGGCCATTCACCGCATACCCATTGTGCACAGGGTTACCTGCACTATTAACCTAACTCGTTTAAAACAACACCGACTTTCTACCTGTGTTGTTTTCCAATATTTCTTTCAAAGGATTCCTAATGCTAGACTATCTTTCCTGTAACCCTAGCATGGGTGCACTTTTTGTACACTCTCGCAAACAGCGAGGGGCGAGCACATGTACAAGCACGACTAATCACAACAAAAGTGTAAAGGAAACACTCGCGTTAAGTTCAAGTACTATATAATTCCGTATACCTGCCTGCCTGACTGCCTGCCTTGCCAGTGATCCTGATTTGAGTTCATGGTGTTGAATATTCAATGATCTTTCACCGTAACACTTTTGATTTGTCAATCACGTTGAAGAGCCAATGAGGTGTTAAGAGCTATTGTCATTGAATAGTGCTCCCCCTTGTGTTGGATTGGTGTGGAAGAAGAATACGGTATTTGCATACAACCAATCGGAAGCGCTGTAAGAAAAATAACCCCGAGCACCCCTCTAAGTTTCAACTCATGTTTTAGCGAGCCACTCGGTGCGTATTCGGAATAAATTTGATAAACGGTGCAAATCATAAAAGAAGAAAAAAGGAGGTAAATTTGTTTACTGGAACACCCCGGTGATAAAACAAGGAGAAGAGGAGGGACAACAAACACAACAATCGTTGGGTGATCAGGGGACCAAAAAGTGCAAGCCGTAGGGGCACTTGGTTTTGCAGTGTCATTTACCTCACTCAGGTGGTAAACTAAAACACGTAATCGCAGGTATCGTTCAGGGATCTTACTCTTGTTGTCAGCTGGTCTACAAAAGGTGGATTGCACTTTGACGCTCAAAGTTCTTCTTTTTTGTTCCGAGCTGAATCAATATAGAAGCAAGTTGGATTTTGGTTGTTACCTCACATCAATCATTCCACCAGCCCCCTGGATCATGTGGATTATAAAAGTGAAACACACGATTGAGTTGCTCGCATAGCAGAGGTTGGCGGTGACTACATGGAACGCACCCCCACCTTTTTTTTTTGGTCCGTGCATCGTCTTGAAAAAGAAAAGGAAAAATTAGCAAGAGCATTTATTATCTCTTTGCGTCACATTTTGTGCGTGTGTGTGGTTTTTGTGTGTATGTGTGTGGTACTACATATGTTTTATTAGTACACACTAATACTAAAACCTGAACGATTTTTCGCATGATTTCTTTCATTTGTGAACTCACGACTTCTGTTTGATAGATATTTTCATTATTAGTATTTTTTTTTTAATCGAACTGATTTGAGAAATTTTTGCAGGATAAAATTTGGTTTCAATTACACTAAGCCTGCTTCCATCCTTGAACCAGAGAACATCCAGCCTACATCTTGACTTCACCTCATACCAAAAAAAAAAAGAGGAAGTGAATGCCACATCTTTTCCAGATTTAATACTCGTGGACTTTTTTTTTGACTGCAAACGTGCTTCCTTATCTAGACCAACCAGCAACCATGTTTTTCATTGAACTTGTCCTATTTGTCGGTATCTTACTTATTGTTCATAAATATGTCACGTTCCGGAGACGGTTCGAGGGTCTAAACCTGCCTCCTAACCCTCCTGCCCTTCCCTTCATAGGAAACATGGCCGTTTTCATGTCTGGTAGGGCACCTTACTACGTCATGAAAGACCTCAGCGATAAATACGGAGAAGTCTTTTCACTGAAAATGGGGACAGGCCTGTACGTGGTATTGAGCAGTGCTGAAGCGATACGTGAGGCTTTCGTCAAGAAATCGGAAGATTTTGCAGGCAGGCCTTACATGTATTCGATAAGTTTATTAACTCGGAATAACTCTGGGATCGTGTTTGGCGATTATTCGCCAGTCTTACAACTCCATCGTAAGACGACTGCAATCGCCTTACAGAATAACGCAAGGGGTATCAACTGTATACCGTACGGTAAAAAGATAGCTATCGAAGTCGGAAGACTAGTCGAGGACTTGTCCGTATTCACCGGTCAGAAAATGGACATAAGTATGCATCTGAGCTTAGCTTTACTGAATGTGATTTGTGAAATGACCTTTAGCGAGAGGTACGAGGCCGATAATCCGGAATTTCAAGAAATTTTGGTGAATAATGATCGATTCACGAGTCTTCTTCAACCAGGAGATCCAATAGATGTCATACCTGCACTTAAGGTAAGAATAATCATAATAATACTTTCAAAAAGTGGCAATAATAAATAGCACAGTTTGTATACTGAAAAAGCACTATTGATATCTAATGTTTAACCACGTACGACTGCCATCAATGAAGCTAAAGACAAATTAGACGTAAGTCCGTTCAACATATAAAGTTCCATTATTAGTATTTTTTTTTTATCTTCACTATTTCTTCAGCTGTTGTGTGAATCATTGGTTGCAATAGAGGAACTAGAGTTCAGATCCATGTAGGGAATGTGGGAGAATGCACCCCACGCCCCCACACCCATTTTTCAACCCTGCCAAAAGAAAAGAAAATGTTATTAGCAACGTGTACCTAAGTATAGACCTAATTAATAGCCTATAAATATGCCTCAGAATTCAACACTTCACGTCGAAAATCTTCACTATTTTTTTTCCTGGAGGAGCCCCCCCTGACCACCCTACACGGGGGTCTGCTTCTATGACCCCTCCTTCTTATAAACTCTTGGATCCGCGTTTGTATAGGGTTGGAATGGGATATGGGAGGAGTACTCGACGATGAATATATGACCCTATCGCTGAACGTATAGGTTACTTCAGTTAATGTGTATTTTTTTTTCCTTGTTTTGCACTTGTGATTGGTAGTTTATATGTATACCAATTCATTATAGTTGAAAAATACATCATGTTCTGTTCACATAAACACATCGAGCTATAAACTTATATATCACACGCACCGGAGTTCACATTTCCATGTACAACCATCATAGTAAATACCGGTATGTTATATTAACCTATATTTATGAATACGATTGTAACTGTTTGAATGACTTCCGGTTTATTGATACTATATATAGAAAATACATCAAACAGTAAAAGAAAGAAAGGAATCGAAGTAAAGAGAAAAGATTACCAAAAAATAAATAAATAAATGACTATACATATATATAAATAAATAAATATATATATATACGTAAATAAATAAAACTTCTTCGCATCAAATAAATAAAACTAGTCAGGGATGCAACAATTTGGGGACCCATTATAGACAGATCTTTTAATTCAATCAGAAAACAGAAAATGTAAAAATAATGAACGCCTTATATAGCTACTATCACAGTTATACATTTCAACTTCCTTTGTCTATTAAAAATAGCTAAAACCTTAAGGGAAATTGAAATATCGATTAATAATGAATAAAGTGTTTTAAAAAATCCTTTGTTGCAAGTACCTTTGAATAAATTTCAGGATCGTGAAATTCATACAGCAAATTTACTGTAACTAAATTTAACTTTAAACAGATTATGTTCAAACCAGTGACGAGTATATCGTATGTCAAATTTAAGTATATTTCTGACAGCAAATAATAACTTCTGTGTTAGCGATCAAAGTAGCGCAAACATATATTGGTAAACTCTGGTCGGATGCCGTAAATTTGAACCTGGGTACCCACTTTTGCAAGGGTGCCCTCACATTATCTTTGGCAGGCAGTGAATTAATTATTGTAACACTTTTCATACAACGCAATAGTGAGCAATGTTTGCTTGTTATCTTGTGTGGTTATCAAAAATTGATTTTTGCAATATTTGCGATAGATTAAATAGTTCATTTCCATGTGACTTGCAAGTGCTGAAATATTTGAAATGCAAGAAGAAGAAAAAAATCGAAGGAAATGTTGTATTAGTTTCTTGAAAATGCATTTTCCTAGTTGTTTTCTTTTGAAATAACGTTGCCTGTTGCTGCCTTTTTTTCATAGAATATAGATAGCACAATTTTAATCAATAAACGAGAAAACTGATACGACGGTAACTGCTCCGAAAAAGGCTAAAGGACTAAAAAAATAAGACTGAAAATATGAAAGATAGAGTAGTATTTGAATAGGTCAATTATAAAATCAAATTAAATAATTTCGAGAGAACATTGAAATCTTTTTATAAAAATCTTTTCATATTTCTTAAAGCAGTTACATGGCTCTAACGAAATGATTACGATTTTTTTTTTCGTAATTAAAACTCGTCATTGGAAGTCCAACTCCAGGAAGTATATCTAAACGTAAAAAATGGAAAATATCGAAACCCTCTAAGAAACTTGTGAATTATCATAATTATTTTTAATAGTGCTGCAACACAATTAAAATCTCAGATTATTGTAACTGCAATGCAGATTTTTGTTACTGTAAAAATAAAAAAATAAATCAAGAGATGCGCGTGTTATCAAATGTGTTCCTCTTTATAGAAAACATATAGGTGAAATCATCTTTCATAAATAAAATACAATATGACAAAGCAAAAATAAATACCCCCAAAAAACAGATAATTGTAATAACAATATAGAATTACTGGTGTCAGGCATAATCATATTTCAATCGCAGCTGTCATTTTGTTCCTAAGTTGAAAGTCGAAGCAACCCGTTTCTTAAAAGAGTTTCCCCTGCGAAGTGACCATTCGATGCCTCTTGCATGTTACAACACAGAAGAGAGGAATTAACCATTTATTTCACAAGCCGTGAATGCGGCCTGTTTATAATCTCCGTCGAGTTATTCTGTCTGTGAGCGAAATCTACTGTTACTTAACCTTTTATGTATTAAAACAAAATTAATGTGATCACCCAGATTATTTCAATTTTCAAATAAACAATAATATTACTTTAACATTTTTCAAAATTAATAATAATAACCATAATGAATAAATTTTTATAGTGCCTGATCCAGAAAAAACATCGCTTTACAAAACTAAGAAGAAAAATGAAAAAATACTAACAAAATTACATATCAATATAGTTTGTCAATATTGGAAACTTAACATTTCATTTCAACTTTATTCATTAACGAAGTAAACTTCGACGAATATAAAGTACGCTGCCAAATGAATAGTAGAAATAATATAGGCTAATGCTAATAATAATAAAAATATATGAAAACGGCATCTGTTCAAAGAAGAAATGTTGAGGACATACTTGTAGTAAGAGTACCACCATCATTAATACGAGTACATGTCAAATTCCCAAGTAAGTCTTATTTAGATTAAATTACGCTTTCTAATTGGTTCGATAAGATTGTCGATCGAAACGGTAGAGAAGGTATAGGCATACAACGGTTATGCGCAAAATGGTTGTACTTTTCTAAATATTTTTTTTTAATTTTTTTAAGTTGATCACTCATTTCTACTTCGTAACATACAAGATCTCTTTGGAAGTTTAACGTTCATTTCATGCACGTCAATCATAAATATGTTAACAAATCATTCTGTATCAAACTGACTATGTTAATTTAAAAATCTATATATATATATATATATATATATATATATATATATATATATATATATATCTTTGAAAGAAATATGAAATTATCATTGGATAAAGTTTAACGGGTGGGTGATAAGTAACAATAACCTCAAACGACGGAACAAACGTTGAAACGTCTATAGTCATGTAATGATGTAACAAAATTAACTATTCCTGCCCTTATCGATTTGCTTTGAGGTAAAACAATCCGATCCATCCAACGATCGATCTAAGTAGATTGGTAAATAAATTGTTGAACTTATTACCGCCACAATTTAAGAACCGTTTTTGTTTTATCAATTATTGCAAACGTTCTCTATCAAATACTAAAAATATTGGCTCAAACTTATTTCCAAATTAAACTTACCCCATAAATGTTCTCATCATCGAATGATGCAACAGCGTTAAGCATCTCGCCTTTTTACTCCTCACATTGGTTTATCATGACTTGTTAACCCCCCTCCCCCCCAATCCCCAAGGTTTCTATTATTTCATATTTTGTTAATACCAGTGATAGATATATGGCATTCACAATTCCTCTTCCATTATCCCCATCTCTTAAGTTCTTTATGTAAACCAGGATCGAACGCACATGTGGTTAATTATATAAGTTGCTACATCCATTTAACCTCTCGGCAGGTTCCCAATCGGGTCTATAGTTCAAATAGTGAACCATAGTTCACGGTGAAAGTTTTATAGAGCACGCAATGCATGTTCTTTGCAACAAACAAACACATTTATAAAATGAAAGGTCGTGCCGAATAAACGCCCATATATACTTCCTGCAGGATAAAATATAATCTGATTTGATTTGTAGCGATGTATATCAATGCTGCATGAGTTTATTTACTTATACTTTAGATTAATCGTGTAATACAAACATTAAAAGATTACAACTTATGGCAACTGTTTAAGTCAGTTTTTACATAATGTTTCTTGATTTATGAATAGAATGATCACCAGCTCGTTCCATCCCATGACCTTACCCCGACCTCATCCGAACTCACCCCGACTAATTCTCGCCTCAACCAAGGCTCATAAACATATATTGCATACCGTTAGTGATGATCGAAGCTATATACAATTTAACTTTTCCACAACAAAAACAATAAACTAATGAAAAGAATCACATCATGAGTATTTTTAGATAGTAGCATAGATATTTTTTTGTTGTATTAACTTTACTTCGCTTAATTCGATGTTTACTCTTGGTAACTATAGTAAAAGAATGTCCTACCGCTGCAACATTATATTATAATGTTGCACAGCTCCGTGCCCACCTCCTCCTAGAACCCAACCCCCTTCTCCCGTCTTCATCTACCATACAAACAAAAACAAGTTTTATTGCTAGAAATGAGAGATCATAGTTTTTTTTCTTTTTCTTTGTACGTCTGGAATCAAGAGTGAAATATTATAATAAGTTTTGATTACTGAATAGAACCGAAAGGTTTCTTGAATGGGAGTCTTCGGTATCGCTCACTCTAAGGGTCTTACGGGCCCATGGGGGTCAAAGGGAGAAAACCAGAATCAATCTTGCCTTCCCGTCAAAACATCTCATGTTAAAATTTGAAGAATTTGGCAACCGAGCTGTTCGGCTCCACTATTTTTGGCCAATGTACTTTGATGAATATGCCTTGGTAAATTTAAAACTCGGTGCGCTTTCAACACCCATGGCCACGGGGTGGCTTTCAGGAATTTAGGATAAGTTTAAACTTAGCAGCATTCATCACTCCCAAACAATGCCGTTTGAACTTGACCTATACAGCTTGTTGCTGCATTTATCCTTCCGTATCCTTCAGTTCGTATATATGACTTAATCATCAGCTGAGTATGATTCTAAAAGAGCATATACATCTGTACTGGTGCACTCCACGAGATAAATTGTCGCAACATAGCATATATATAAATTTATATACGTATATATATATATATATATATATATATATATGTACATATATATATATATATATTTATATGTGTGTGTGTAAATATAAATATATATATATATATAAATATATATATATATATATATATATATATATATATATATATATATATACATATATACATATATACATATATACATATATACATATATAGTATTGGTGGTTGATTATTTGTGTTATTGTTTTATTTATGTTTGTAGTTTCTTCTTTGTTTTATCTTTTATTTCTTCTCCTTGTTGTTTTCTTACCAACCTATTACCATTTAACTCCATCGTTACTTCTAAACCATACCAATTGCGTCGGTGTCCGTTCTCTTTGACTGACTATAAATAGAGATATTTCTTTCCCTTTCCTCTAAAAAATCAAACGTAAATTGTTACTTGTAGACATTTTGCTCTCGTTTTCAAACAGTGAAGGTATTAAAAAGGACAAGCAAATTATCCTGTCATTTTTTTTTTTCAACCTTGCGGGCAAGATTTTCTCTTGTTCACGAAAAAGGTGAACCGCAAATCAAACGAACGTTGGGCTTACTGGGACCAATTTGTTGTACTGTTGAAGCCTACCGCGCATTGTTATCATTCGCTGCAATTAGTGGTTACCACATGCTAAGTTGTATTTGAAGTTTCCAAATACGGTGCCATCTATTTAACGTTTGCGATATTTTATCTTCAAACTCTACAAAAGTTAAAAAATAAAGGAGCATTACTGGAGATGACATTTATTTTTTGAGACCGGAGAGTAAAACCATGTCTTAACAGGTCTCGAATAATTTTAGCGTATTACCAACATTTTACTTTTTCTTTCTTAAAGTTTTAAAGATCACCAATATTGACTCAGACAGAAAAACATGTTAAAAAATGCTAGAATTTTGTAGCTTCTGACCTTCCAATAGTTCCCAGAAAGAGAAATGGGTTAACAAAGTACAAGTCTCAATAAGAAGGGGGCAGGAGGTGGTGAATTGAGGGTGGCGGTAAATTACGCTTTGAAGCTTGAAATGGAGTAAACCATTTTTCGTCTTCCTAGCATAATTTGGAGCAAACATAGGTAACTTTTAATTGCGTAAATATTTATCATAATTTTTAATCCCACGAAAACAATCGTTCAAGAATTCTAAAGTTAATGTATATTTCTTTCTTTATTTTTAAGTTTGAAAACTAATGACTGGATATAGGCTAACGTTTTTCCGTCATAAAGCCTAGTCCTGAAGTACAAAGTCTACGCCTGATCACGATTTATTTTAATTGTTTTTTTTAAAATATATTTCAAAACAAGATTTTGGGACCATTGAATGGCTATACTCTACCCTTTCTGGTGTGATCATTTTGTAAAGCTAAACATGATTTAGTTAGACAGCTAACACTGTTAGCCAGCCTACACTGTAATTGAGCTAACAATTCCTGTGCTCCAACAATCTTTCACAACCGTCCGCTAAAACAACATTTGCTGCGTGTTAAATTTTGAGTGTTAAATTAACGTTGTCTGAGCCTGTGTATATAGCCTTTACCGTACATTTCCCAAGTTCTTCTTCTTCTTTCCGTGCTAATGTATTTAATGGGCAATACTTGAAAATTAAGGCAGCTTGTTATTTGTTGATTGAGAGCAAGGCACCCCACTGCAAACAAGTTTTTGATTTAATCCCCAAAGTTGGCAAACTAGACAACTGGGGTGTTCTAAGCGAAATGTAAATAATAGGAGATCCGTCAGGCAAATGCAAAACGGAAAGTTGTATTGCTTTAGCCTGTAACAGCAATCAGATAAAATTGGGGGGGAGGTCCTAAATGTTATCTATAGAGTTATTATATAACCTTTACATCACCTCAAGGTAGCATACTCCAAATAATTGCCCCATTGACTTACACACTTAATCGTCAAAGTATAATGTTGTCTTTTAAAGTCCTTGCCAAAGTTCTCACTATAAAGCAAAACACTACCCATCACTGGATAGCTTAAAACACGTTGGCCATTCTTGGCACCATCAATTTCCCGTATCAAGACAAATGAAGATTTTTCTTTATGAGAGCCTAAAAAATTTCTTCACTTTGTAAGCAAACCTCTTCACTCAGTAGTAAACAATGTTCGTACGCTGCTTGTTGGAAGCCCAAAGTGGTCTAAAATTGTCCCAACTTTTGCACCACATTTTAATGCCATTCGTGTACTCTGACATCCAAGTCAGAATTCAAAAAAAAAAAACAGATTTGTTTGACAAAGTATCGCGCGGATTGATATAGAGTACCGTATGGAGTATGCCACCTAAAGCAGTGACGGTGGTAAGTATAGCTCCTTCTATACACCGAGAAAGACAAACACCTTGTAAAGAAAGATTGTCGACGACTGGTAATGCAAACAACCGCGTCCATCGTATGAAAGTAATAGTTTCAAAAATTGTTATTTAATTATTGTAGCTAATTAAATATATTTTAAAATGCAGTGCGGAAATGTGGGATGGGATGGGGGTGGGGTTAGGGGAGGCTGATGAGGATAAAAGGGATGGTTTCACCGAACAAGAGGGAGAGGAGCTTCGGGGCAAAGTCCCGGGGGACGGGGATTAATAAGGAGGACCGTGGAAATATGGAGTCAAGTGAAGAGTGATAAGAGAGCTCGATGATACACTTGTCCGGGGGGGGGGGGCGACCTGGCCCTTCAAGCCAGACGTGGGAGTGGGGCTCGGGGCCAGTAAATACATGATTAACATGTGTATAGAATATAGTAAATATTATTTCCGAATGCTTATGTACCGGTATCGTATCAAAATGATTCACAGTGAGGGGGAGGGAGAGGGAGGGGCGGGGTTTTTTTTGGGGGGTGGGGTGGGAATGTTGTTAGTTATGAAGACCTAGTGATATATTTTCTTATGTCTGATATTGGACTTTTATAATTCAACATTTGGAATTCACAGAAAGTCACATGACTTATCTCTTCTTCTATAATATTACTTTGACAAACAAAATGGCGGCCAGTCTGTCCCACATACTCAAAACGTCAAGTATTATTTTTTTTTTCCTTTCTTTCTTTCTTTCTTTCTTTCTTTCTTACATACGATGATAATAAATCTGAAGTTTGATCCTACCCCGATCCTCTAGCATTCCTAGTTAATGAAGAAAATATAATTTGTCATTGTGCAATAAACCTGTCAGTTTTCAGCTGGGGGTTAGATGTAGAGAGATTCGATGATTAATGGTCATGTATATATTCAAATATTTTACTTTACTTTTCAAACGTAAACTGAAAATAGTACAAGATCAAAGAACAGCAGCTAACTCTACATAGCAGGCTTGACAGGGAGGGAAGTTTTCGTCGTAAAAAAAAAAACAAGAATTGAAACTCTTAGAAAGAACGGCAATAAAGTGTCACTTCTACAGTGAGGAGAAAGTAAATTTAGGAACTTATAAGTTTCCAAAGACAAGTCGAAAAAAAGAAAAGAAAAGATAAGCGCTTTGTTGGTTGTTTATAGCAAAGAAGGTTATAGGTTAAAACCTTGCTTTACATCTCATTAATTTCGTGAAAATATAAACTGCAAATAGTTGGTGGACGAAAAGCGATCACGGCGTCGTAACAAATAATCCTCACCGATCAGTTTTACGACAGTTGTTATACCTAGCTGATTCTCGGAGTTGCAGAAAAACTGTAGTTTGATTTAGAAATCCATGAGGACACAAGTCTATATAGACTGACGGTACAATGAAGTCAATGGGCCTACTGTAACCACGTGATCATGATGACACTATATGTCCCATGGGCAGTATAATAATGTATGCAAAATACACAAGAGTCCACCCACAGAGGTCCCACCCACAGAGAGTCCCACCCACAGAGAGTCCCACCCATATAGGGTTGGTTATGTACCATAAGGACATATAGGCTCCAATACATATGGGTGGGTAATGTGCCATACGGACATATAGGCTCATATACACATAGGTGGGTAATGTGTCACAAGGACTTTATGCTCCTAAACACATGGGTGTGTAATGTGCCAATGTGACAATTTAATACTCATGGTTGGTTATACACTGCCATAACAACATATACACTATACAAAGGTGGATATTGGGTATTAATATAAGCAGAGATTTCTCATTGGTTGGGAGACTGTGCCTTAAGAAGATATCCAACAATAGGGCGGACAATTTATGGTTAAGAACATAAGACCACATACCACACATAAGTGGGTAATGTAACATATGAACAGATATTACATATGAGGGGTAGACAGCTAACATACATGGGTGGGTAATGTGCCATATATATATATATATATATATATATATATATATATATATATATATATATATACATATACATATACATATACATATACATATACACATACATATACATATACACATACATATACACATATGCCTTTTACATGTGTATTATCCATACAACGGAAAGTAAGGCAAAAGTTCGATGCATGAATGGGATGGATATACGCCTCGAAACTATATCTAATTATAACTCGGCCGATACTTTAGTAGGAGGAAAATGGCACGGGACGGCGGACGGTGATGGCGTCAAAATAGACCTCATCTCAGTTCCGATGACGTTTGTAAGCACTCAGCATAAATAGAATACCGTACGTTCTTCAACTGTAAACACATATCACACGCATTCGGCCAGCCAGCCAGTCAGCCACCCTGTATGCATGTACACTGAATATCTATATATATACCACTGAAGATCAACCGCATTTGTAGCCCTAACTTTATGAAAAGGGAATTTGAATTCTTTTTTGTCACGATATGATTCGCGGTATACGTGTAAAGGTTTGAGTTTAGCATCGATTCTCTCTTGGGTCGCCATCACGGTGTCAAGGTTCCCCTTAAATATACTGTAACGACAGGCGGCCGTAATTTAAGTACTACACTATATTACTGAGACACAAGTAGCACGCCAACAAAAATTCCATTCACAGGTGACGACGTTTCGAGACCACGTGCTCGTTAATTGCCGTTGGACTGGATCTATGTTTAGCCTTGACCTTAATTGAGAACTTTTTGCCTGTATGATATATGAGGTTATTATCCTTTTCATAATGAACAACCCCCCACCCCACCCCAGCCCCAGACCCTGGAGAACACGTGCACACGGGTTGTTATAGTGATGATCCACTTGGGACAGGAGACAAAGATTTTGTACCATTGGCGCTATAAGATATCTCTGAACAAGAAGTGCTGCAAATGTTGATGTACGCGGACCACAGTCCCCCACCCCCTCCCCTACCGCCCGATACGCGCGGTAGACAGCAAAGGGTTGAATGTTCTGCCCTTTGACGTGGATAGATGCGTCGCTGTGGAGGAGCGCACAAGACGTATGCGTGAATGCATAGACCTATGAACTTTCGGTAACCTAAGGAACGCTTCTCATCCTTTTGGTTTATATCACGTACATTACCGTATCTGTTATACGGAGAGCCAAACGTTCCATAAATGTCGAAAAAGAAAGTGAAGTGTCCAAATCGATATCAACATGTTACAATTCCATATCAACATGTTACAATTCCATATCAACATGTCGAAACAAAATACAATATGTCATTGCGTCTATCAACATTTCAAATTCAACATCAGCATGTCGAAAACTTGTACCAGCATGCCACTACTACATTGGTCATGTCAACATTGTTTGCTAGATACAATATTGACGTCGTGCTATAATTTTGGAACATCGGCGCGCGCCAACGTTTCGTTAATGCCCAAAACTGTATATATATGTCGAGATTTATATGAGAATATTTTATTTCCTTCTCTCAACATGCTGACACAAGTTTTGGACATTCTCATATAAATCTCGACATATATATACAGTTTTGGGCATTAACGAAACGTTGGCGCGCGCCGATGTTCCAAAATTATAGCACGACGTCAATATTGTATCTAGCAAGCAATGTTGACATGACCAATGTAGTAGTGGCATGCTGTTACAAGTTTTCGACATGCTGATGTTGAATTTGACATGTTGATAGACGTAATGACATATTGGTATTTTGTTTCGACATGTTCATATGGAATTGTAACATGTTGATATCGAATTGGACATATATATATTAACTTGGACACTTAACTTTCTTTTTCGATGGAACGTTTGGCTCTCCGTACTGTTGTTTCCAGATACACAGCAGATCGATATCCATCCTTTAACCGTGACCATCTGTAGCATATATGTCCTAAGAGACTCTGGACGTACCAATTGACCTAACACCGTTGTGATTACACGGGTACAGTCTCGGTGAAAAGGGAGGGGTGACTGGGGTTCAGGGTATCTTAGGTTGTTTGAATTTCGTGCCCATGCAGGCTCTATCTCTGGGTGCAAAAAGCACCTAATGATCACTTTTATACTAAAATATTCGCCATTTCACCTGTTCGTGATGTGGTAAGAAATTCTCAATTCGGAAAAAACCGTGACTTTTGTCGCAATATAATTGTTGATGGTATACGGTAGACCTATTTAATACTGTAGTGGCTTGTCTAAATGACCCGAAAATGTGCTCCATTGTTGCTTTCATTTCTCTATACGTTTGGACACTATATGGATGCCTGACGCAAAAAAAAAACCCCACGCATCAACAAAAGATGAGCCCAATATATAATTGACAAATGTCAACAGAGGAGTTTCTTGATATTCGTGTATTGTTGACAGCTATAATGGAGCGCCTCGAGACTTTTCTGATAAACCACAAAACCGCAAAAGTTCAAGACCCCCTTTATAGGGATGATTATCCATTTTTTTTTTTTTTTTGTAACCAAATTTTGGAAATCAAATCCCAGATTCCGCGTGTTGGTCAAAACCACATCATTTAAGAGTGCAGTGAACGTAATTGGGAACCCATACGTGATTACTAGTAACTCTCCTTATATATTCATCATAGAGTTAATCATTTATAACTGTTAATGTATACAGTGAATACATGGCAACGCAATGTGATAGTATCATATAGCTATAGTTTACAACTATTTACATCTTCATTAAAAATTAATAGAAGGTTCCGGCTATTTATATATATATATATATATATATATATATATATATATATATATATATATATATATATGTGTGTGTGTGTGTGTGTAGGCTATATATATACAGGCTATATATATATATAAATGGCTATATATTGTTATGTACATATAATGTTCGCGTTGATGTTTACACAGCTACACCGTGTCCTGGTTAACATCTATTGATTCTTTATTATTGTGTGAATGAGAGAATATCTTGGCACTGATCTGAGTCTCACTGGGTCGTATCACAACTAAATTGCCTCTAGTTAGTTATCTGATCAAGTTATTAACCTCCTTTCTATGATATCTTTGCAGATATTTCCAAGCAAGAAGCTACGTGTGGTTCAAGAATGTGTCGAAAGTCGTGATCAGCTGCTGCAACGGAAATATGACGAACACATCGCGACCTTTGACCCGCTTCACATCCGGGACCTCACCGACGCTTTTCTCGCAGTCATGCTCGAATCGAAGGATGAAAACGCTAATAAACAGCTCTCTGAGGATCACGTGATTATGGCCATGTGGGAGATTTTCATCGGTGGCTTCGAATCGACTTACACTACCTTGAAGTGGGCGATTGCTTACTTGATTCACTATCCAGAGGTGAGTGTTTGTGTGAGTGCACAGAAGTAGAACAACACATATCACGTGATTTATCAGTCTGAATAACGGATTATAATGCCTTTCAATGCTTATTGGAAAAGTGATTATTGAGCCCGTTAAAACTGTTGTGATCACACAAATAATAATAATTATAAGGATTATAAAAAATAAAAACATTTACGTTTTGAATGGCACCCTGACCTGCTTGGCCTACGGTGCAAATTTTGTTTACAGTGTACAAACCTATAAGATGGTAATACACAATAGCCTTACTTGTCTCGTGTAGTTTTGAAATTGAATATTAGGTACTACAATATGAATAGTAAATAACTCTCAATGATGTCAGCTAGAAGACGAAACAATTTCATCATTTCTTTCTGGCAGAATGATTTTTCGTTTTTGTCTGACTTTCTGTGTTTGTGGGAATTAATTTTTATTATTGAAATGACGAAATTGAACGTCATTTTCTCCACCTCTCCCTCTCTTTCTCTCTTTCTGCGCTTCATGCTGGTGCTTCGTATAACATATGATTAAGTTGTATTCCTAAATCTGACAGTGGTTCGGCACTATTGATGTACAAAATGGACGTCACTCTAGCGTCCACACAAGCCATTGTCTTTCTCCCAGCAGCGAGCAGTTTTTACTCGAGTTATATTTCTGAAAGAGAACATTTTCCCCGTCGCGTCTTGCTATACCCTTTTCCGCCTTACCTCATAACCCGCCGACCATGGCGGAACTCCCCTCCAGACAAGCCGCTCGCTTCATGTCGTGCCCAACTGAAATTCATGGTGTTCCACTTGCGATATAATTTCAAATAAAGTAGTTAACAATTAATTATACGACTTAGGCGTGCGGCAGTGCAAAGAATTGAAGCACTTGACGGGTTGCCATGGTGATTTGACTTTTAACACGCGATCACGTCATCTATGTCACAATTATTTTCCAATTTTCTATCCTTTTTTTTCTTTTGGTTTTTCCTTCCAATTAGGTTCAAAAGAGGATACAACAAGATTTAGATGACGTCATCGGTGATGGTCCAATCACAGCGAATGATAAACCCAAATTACCATATTTAGAGGCGACTGTATTGGAAACATTACGTCATAGTTCCTTTTCATCCATGAATGGCCCACGCAGGACAACATGTGATACAAAGTAAGCATTTGTTTAATGGTTCTCTGAAATAGCAACCAAAGAATTTTTTCAAGCGTATTTTTTTTTTCAAATCTTGTCTTGATCAACAGAAAATATTTACAGATTTTACAATTTCTATTAAATGTTTAAACAAGATGAGAAAAATAATATATATATTTGTGTGTGTATGTATATATATACTATTTTCAATTTAAGAAAAATGACAGTTTGATCTTACGTGTACAGTAATCAAAGAAAAAAATAATATTTAAGTTATGTGTCATATATTTCTTTGGATGGTATACTAGCTGTGACTTTTAAAATATTATAATTAACACATATGGTATGAAATAAAATTGCGTAGATTATTACAACCATTTCTTGTTGATGACTGATATGGGGTGTAGGCTATAGCTTATATCACGTTAGGGAAGGACTGAGTGGTATTAGTATGTAGAACCTTGATTAATCTCTTGGTGTCAAAGGTTCAAGTACTATATAGGCTATAACGTAAACTACGAGCAGCATTGAATTACAATGTTTTGTTTTCCCTCTCTTGTATCTTCAGGGTAGCAGGCTTCGATGTTCCCAAAGATGCCACAGTATTCTGTAATCTATGGTGGGTTCACCATAATCCAAAGTATTGGGCAGAGCCAGATAAATTTAGACCAGGTGAGAATATTGAAGAAACAAATGCATTTATTTTTATCCATTGTATGTAATCATTCAATGTTATTTGAAACAGTCAAAAATATATTCTTTGTCTATCGAGAAAGGTATAGTTTATAAGTTATATGTAAGTTCTATTGGAAAAGTACAAGAGTCAAGAAAGGGGGGGGGGCGGGCGGGGGGTATGTATAGGCTCATGCGCAAACTCATTTGCCATAACTAACCATCAATATAATTGTGCTTACCAGTATCTTATGTTGTACTTTGCCGAAAGGTGACACCATTTAGGTTTGTTTCACGACACGTATAACCTTGAAATAATCGGGCTCATTGTGTGTCTATATTACTAAAAGGTTCCCATTCCTAATATGTGCTTCGGTGTGGGGGGGGGGGGGGAGTATATAGGGGCAGTGAAAGGAGAGTATATATACGTAAAGCTTAACCACTACATATCTTCAATTCAGTGAAAGGTTGTTTTTTTTCTTTGGTGTATAATTTTGATCCTGGTTCATCGTCTTTGGCTTGCGTCTGACGTCATACGTTGTTAGTTGTCAGAATTAAAATCTTAACTTTAAAAAAAACTTATATAATTGTTGCATATTATTTATATACGTTAATTATGTGATAGGGCGAACATGCATGTCTGTGAGCTGTAAATTGTTAAGTAAAATCTCACATACAGGAAGCATTATTTATTGATGAAAATCATTTTCGAATTGTACTCTAAGTATACTTTGTACATATTTTGTTTCATAAACTATTTGATTATTTTATCATTATTTTCTCTCTCTCTCTCTCTCTCTCTCCCTAATACAGAGCATTTCCTGAATGAGGCTGGAGAACTTCAAATGTCACGTGCTTTCTTTCCTTTCTCTATCGGTAAACGCGCTTGTCTTGGTGCTAGCCTAGCTAAGATGCAATTATGTCTGTTTCTAGGGGGACTTCTTCAAAGGTATACTTTTACCTGCCCACCGGGGGAACCGATGCCGAATCTAGAGCCGAATCCAGAACTTGTCAGGATACCTCATAGTTATAAACTCATGTTAGTAGAAAGAAAATGCTAGGAAGAAGGAGAGGGAAGAAGAAGGAAGAAAGCTAGGACTATTATAGACACCGTTCTGATGTATTCGATGACTTTAGTATAGCGGATTAACGACCATCAGAGTTGGTCACACCACCAACAATGTGCCGGTACCGAAGTCAAGACGGTTATTCAGTTTATCGTTGACATGTACGAGAGCTGCTGTACGGCTTCCAAGTTTACAGTATGCGATGGATATCGTGCAGATTGTCATAGTCATAGACCTTTATCAGAACAACCTGCAGAGGATTTGTGATTACTCTACTCAAACTGTAGCATGAAAAGTCTTCAGAAGAGATTCTCTTTTTTATGAGAAAATTGCTAAAACTATTTTCTTATTGTCATGGCAAGTTGTGTGACGTGTTCAAACAGCAAACATTGTCAGGAAAATAAAAATTTGCATGTTATACACGCAAAATTAAAAAAAAAACGAAAAAAAAAAACCGCTGAAGATATTATGGACAGATATTCTTTAAAGAGCTTCGCCAAAGATACTTTTCATACAATTTATATTTTAAATTTTTAAGGCATAGGCATCCCTTGCGAACTTTGGGACAAAACGGGAAACCACCTAATTAAAATGACAACTTTACTTCAGCTGATACATAAAAATCACAGTGTTTCCCTGATGAAACAATTTACTTGGTAAACAGTAAGACGAAACGCATGATGTCATATAGGTTAATCAATGCCTACGCTTCTTTGCAACCTGTGTAAATGTAGTGGTAGGCGATCATAAATCATTTATAATCTTTGCTGACCATAATTCAGCCCGAAAAACAGCCAAGGTTCAAGCTAAATAACATTTACATTAATCATGTTCTGGTCAAGCTTAGCGGGTTACCGAGGATAAAATGTCAGCAACAGCTTTTAATAACCTTTCTATGTTTAACATGATTAATATGCGCGCATGTGAGGTCCATGTAATGCGGGCTGTATGTTAGTAGTACCGAGACCCATGCAATGGAAAACTATGCAACTATTGCACTCAATGACCCCAAACGACGATGTATCGCTCCAAAAAAAGGCATTCCTATATCCGGTTTCTATGAATAGGCTCGCACGGCCTACCATAGTAAACTAGATGAGAATGGACCACAATGTTTTGTGTATTATTATGCGAATGCGCGCATTCTCGTACATCGTTATTGTTAACAACTGCAATCACATTTTACTTTGAGATACGATACAAGGTCATTCATTACATTATCGTCATTAATGTCAAATATTGTTACTCGGGTAGACCTTGTAGAATCGCTACCATGGTAACCAGTAGATTCGGTAACAACTGCGCTATACTTATGTAGGTAGCCTACGTCAAGTTGAAAACCCAAAAAAAGACAAGAAAAAATATAGGCTACTTTAAACACAAATCCAACATTTTGGGTCGTGACGAAAAAAATGCACGGGAATCAGACCAAGAGGAAATGTTGATATAAAAGTCGAATTTTATGTCACGATAAATGACGCTATATATCGTCACATGTAATTGGCTAATCGCCCAAGTATGACCATAGGTCAAAGGTCAGTGCTATGAAAGAATCCGATAACAGTCTATAAGCAAACTTCTACGGTGGCCTAGATATTTTTTTGTCTGGGCTCTTGCATAAACATAGAAGTAATGTTTAAAGACGGTGTGACTGATTTCTTTTTAGACAACAAAACATAAATAAGCAGTACTAATAGACGTTTGACAGTGAATGTTAAAAACTACAACTTGCCAGGGGAGGTTTATTCAGCCCCCAAGGTGCCAGGTTTGCAGATGGTCCCGGTAACAAGAAGAAAGATACTTGCATATAGGTGCAACGCATGTCACTATAGTTAGGACTATAGCCTAAATGTGAGTTTGAGGATAAAACAGATACCTTGTTCACCACTATAAGTCAAACCAACCACGGAAGGTGAAGAAACACAATCGCTAAAGAAACATGAGACTGTTTTTACTAGCCACCCCCCCCCCCAAAAAAACATCCTCACCCCTTAGAAAATATGGTGTTATCCAATATTATTGTTACGAATGATTTCATTTTACATTTATAGTCTCTACTGGAAGCTTCATCAAAAAAGATGCCTTAAATCATATTCTTACTTTATGGTCAGTTTTTGAAAGTTGGTGATTTGTTTTTGATGTCTGTGTTTATTTTGAGAAAAAGTTTTATTGGTTCTCAACCTTTTTACAGACTGTCACGTGATCAAAATCGTGCCTAGCTTTAGCAATAAATATGCCATGAAGTGAAATGATAGCAAATTTTGACGGAATGAGTTGACGGAATCTTCCTTTAGTCCCCTATTACTTTTTTTCAAGGAATGATTTTTCTTTTTTTAATTTGCGCAAGATTTATCTCCCTTTTCAAATCTAGACAGCCATTAAAAATGTGATGTTTGCTATAAATGTTGAACTATTTAGTACGAACTGGCGAAGCGTTTGTCACGATGTTTCGTATTTGGTTTATGCTCTTCCTCCCTCTCCCCCCCCCCCCTCAATTCTTTATTTATTTTAGTTTGCCCTTCCTATTTGCCCTGCATGAACATTGGTCAAGCGGTGTTAACCCAGTTTTCAAATATGAGCGCGTTTAGAAATGTTACCTGTTTTTACAAAATGTCAATTTTCCATGTTATTCCCCGATGACCGTGAAAATGTTGAGTAGGGTGGTTCCATGCGGTTGGCTAGAAATGCATTATAGTATGGGCATGACTGCCCATTTTCTAAAGTTCTAGCATTTTTCCTTTTTTCTGAGGTGGGGGAAGGGCCAAGGGAGATTTTTATTGTTTCATACACCAGTATTATCTGTGTGATTTCACGTCGACTTATGAAAACGACTGATTCAACGAGTTTAATTACTATGAACATTTTGCTAGAGAAACTGGTACCGCGATCTGTGTTAACTTGTTGACGGAGACGGCAAACAAGCAAATTGTTTCAAATCTCTTGGGTTCGCTTCTGAAACACATGGTTGTACTTTTCTCGATGACAAGGATGTGAAAGGATCCACTTTTAAAATTTTTAGGTCAAAAGTTGACCAGATTTTGGATGGAAGTTATAACTTGACTCTTGTTTCTTTCTTTTTTTAACATTTAGCGACGAATGATAAATAGTAAGGGTCAGTCAATGCATTTTTGCGAGGTGGGGGGTTGATAGGGGGGGGCTCGTTTTTTGAAGAAGCAAAATAGTGTCCTGAGCCACACGTGGATATGAAGGAAAAATCAATAAAGAAGTAGTGTGGCAGTATTCATGTTCAAATAATTATAAACAAAGCAATAAGACATTTTCATGTATGTATTTTTTATATATAAAAACTTGATTGAAAACTTCAAGCACATCAACAGTAACATATATATAAGTGGTACTTATTTAACTCGTTACTTAAAAAATGTTATTTTGGTCAAGTTTTGGCTTAGACAAAGTTTATTCGTTACCAGCATGCAAAAAAAACTTTATTTTTATTTTGTAAATATCAAAAACAGTACGTTCTGACCATCGTCATGTCGGTGTATATCATTAAATATGTCTTATGTTTGTCTTCTTGTGTGTTTGTTCGTTCGTTTGTTTACATGTGAGCTCCGATATTTTTTCTCGGTGATGGTATACCAGAAAGAGTCCATCATTGTACATAAAAAGAACGATAAATAATATATTTTAAAAGTAAAAAGAATTAATAATAATGATAAAAAAGAAGAAGGTTCTATTCACTCAACCATATAGTAGCGACGTTTTGTTCAAATTTTCCATTTTTTAATTTTTTTTTTTTTTTTTTTTTGTGAAATGCCAATGAAGTCTCGACCGTGTTGGACAATTTGAAATAAAGAACAAAAAATGTTGACATGCATAATAAGTTGCAATGTTTATTATTATTATTATTGTTTTTCTCTGTCGTTTTACTCCCCCAAAATATCATTATTATTATAGAATGTATTCGAATGAGCGGAATGAGGGGTACAGTGAAAAGGGTGATATGTACTTGGACTACTATTGGTTACTGTGGTTACTAAGTGCTTATTCAGTGACCCTTGGTACCCTCCCCACCCCACCCTCCCCACCCCACCCTGCCCGCCCCTCCATCCTCCCCGTCCCTCCTCCACCCCCTCTTTTCCCCATCCATAGACCAACGAAGCAGACGAATGCTTGGGGTAACCGTCGATATATACTTTTGGTTTACATAATATAATTATTAACTTTGATTTCGAACAGTCTTCAGAAGCTTTGCAGTCTGTGAAAGGCGAAAGTGTTCTGCCTATAGTCAAGGGTGTTAAGATTAGTTTGGACTTGAAACCCAAAATAAAACCCATATTCTTACTATAGTACCTTAGTTTGCAAAAACATTACATATCAGTCCCATTTCTGTTGAATTTTAAATCAATATGTTCAGTTTTCATAATTATTTGTTTTCTTCCCGAGGGAACTTCTTGCTCCTAACTACCCCTCGTACCTCACCTTCCCCTGTCCCTGCTCCTCATTCCCCCACCCCACCCCCTTCTTATATAGTCGAGTAAACAAAAGTGATAACATTGGAAATTATAATATAGCCTACTTGTGTTTCTCAGTTCAGCTTGGGCTTCTGTCTGTGAGAATATCATTATGGGTAATGTTTCTGATTTCGATGGCAATATACGATATTCCGTTCTGTTTTAATGATGAGCATTACAAATTACAAATACATACATCGTTAGCCAAAATATGACCTGTTATTGTTGGTGTTATCCGATCAGATTATTTCTACTACTTTGTGGGAATCGTTTCCTGCGGATCACATTAAATTATCAATTTTCAACTCTTTAATAGGTTTATCGGTCTACATCTGGTGGTCCGGGTTGTTTAAAATGAAATATATAATATTTTCTATACATGAGTTTGCCAGTGTTTCTAATCTATATAATCGAACCAACGTTAAAGTACTGTCAAGGTCAATTACAAGTTTACAAAGAGATGTAATATCGTTAAGATCTGTACTAAGCCAATTAAAACAAATGAGCAAATAAATTGATCATATATAAACATATATAATTAGTTATATCACACCAGCCTATATTAGCTTTATTACACTCAGCACAGACTTCGAACGGAAACCGTTTTTTTTTTTTTTGTCTATCCTTAAGTCTCTAGACGTTATACTTGTGTTTGAAGGTCACCTTCATTTGTAACACTTCATGATCCAATTTTTCACCTGCTAAAACAAAATTGTTGTCTAATAATATGACAAACCTCAAATTTGTAGGTTACCTTCCAAGTTATTTTGGCTGGAACGTTTGCTGTACATGTGCACGCCAAATATTGGCAATAATATACCTCTAAAAAAGTAACACAATTACACTAGTGCCCAGTTTGAATACATTCTAGATAATGCTGCTGCCTCTTTCGCGGGCACGGATGACACAGGGGGCACGTGACCCCCAGTTTCGTGAAAACCCCAAACAACATTCCCCTCCTCATCAATTCCAAGTACCCATTTTGGTAATAAAAAAGTACACTTTCATTATTTCTGTAGTTTAAAAACTACCCTTGTGTTATTTAAACAGTGCCTTCCGTTGGAACGGAAAATCAAAAAAATTGTAGTTAAATGTGCCCTGCAGTTGAAAATCATTCACGTGCTGGAAATGTTATACGAAATGAACAGAGAGGATCGATTTTATCAGACGGTTTTGATGAAACTTTGTTGTTTTGCCCCTCAAATTAAAGTCACATGTCCCACTGCCCCACAAAGCCCCACCCCAAACCCCCCTCCGCTCCTCTCCTCAACTCTCACCACCATATTGAATCTTCTTTCACCTATACTCTGTGCTTCGTTTCCATTCACACATACAGCATACTCTAAATTAAACTTCAATGTACAAAGAGAGATATGAAAACCAAAACAGGGCGTGTGAACATGACACTGTACTAAAGATAAAATCTAAGGAAGCAGCAAAGATGTGGTGAATTAATAATTCGAAATAATTCTTTGTTTTACTTTGTACTTTAGCTTTGTTTTATGTGTCTGTGTTTGTTTGTATTTTCTTGTTTCTGCCTGTTGTTCGTTTATCTTTCATGAAATTAAACGGTTAATCTATAATATTGATTCTGGTGATAAAACAAATAGCAGTTTTCAAAGCAAACCAGAGTAGAATTTATACGTCTAATGAAAATCCAACTTTCTTTCTGGATCAGTGAACGTTCTCATAGTCAGGTTTTTCATCAAATCCCCTTGCAAGCTGGTCTTAAACCTCCCTCAAGCCTAGTTTAACATCATCAAGCCTCACTCTTGCCCTCAACTCAAGCCTCTCCAAGTCTTGCTCAGGACCCGACTCAAGCCTTGAAGTAGGCCCAATTCAAGTCTCGTAAAAGCCGCATTCAAGCTTTCTCAAGTCTTGGTCAAGTCTTACTCAAGCTTCATCATGCCTCCTCAAAAACTGAATTTTCGGCTCTGCATAACAACAGATTACAGCTAGGATCTATATTCCATAAAGTCAGTGACTGAGATCAGACCCATCCGCTTCACAAACCTTCACAGTTGTTGACAAACGACTTGGAGTAAGTCTAGTCGGCCATTCAACTAACCCAGTCTTCAGTTCAATCAACGAGGTAATAAAGCAATTGTCAAGTTTCATCTGAATAGATATAGGGGTACGTTGTACTTTTGTTTTTTGGCGAGTACGTCTAAGTCAGAGAACAGCGGCCTGCGTTGAGAATTATGACGAATTGGTCGACGGGATAGCTAGCGACTCCGAAGGGACTATTTAATCACTTTCGGAGTCATGTCAAATATCCTTGACAGGGCTTAGTCCTCAAGCCCAGGGGAACGTTCCCCCTTCATTGTATATTGGTTACGGTGATCTTCGCACCGTCAACCAAACAACAAGGAAAGAAAAATCCTAATATTTGACAAAATAATGAAAACTGGTGAGAATGAATCAAAAATACACACCGTATAATGAAATTTAAGCGGTTAACTGGCCTCGTCGCCACAATCCAGTCTACGCACGACGTCGTTGGTCGAAGAGGTCAATACACTCTGTCCTGATTTAGGGTAATTTTCTTCCATTCCTTTTCTTTCCTTGTTGTTTCTTACGTTCGGTTTTATTTCATATCGCTAAAGGCGGAGATATATCGGGTCACTGGCCGAGGGTAGTGTGCGACGGTAGACTTTCGCAAACACTCGTTTAATTCATATCAACAGCTGACGTTGCCAAGTTAATCCATTTTTATTAATTTCGATTTATTTGTTTGTTTGATACAACTTCGCATGTTTTCTACGAAGTGATGCGTTTGGAAGTGGGCCACCAGGAATATATTTTTACTACCCAAGAGTTGTTGCATCCATACGTTTACCTCAAGAGGGCATTTGTACTTTCAATGATTACTGACAGAAAAATGTTTTATGTTACTGTAAATTCGTCGTATAAACTTCAAATTAAGAACGTCACTCAAACCTGCTGCCCCAGGAAACGAAAACTGATATACGCTGCGGAGAGTTTAAAAGGTAAAAACGTGCGATATATATATATATATATATATATATATATATATATATATATATATATATATATATATATATATATATATATATATATATATATATATGTATATATGTATATATATGTATATATATATATATATATATATATATATATATATATATATATATATATATATATATATATATATATATATATATATATATATATATATTTATATATACGCACATGAAGAGTTTGTATATACAATTTCTGGAGTGATGGGAACATATGCTAGTTGAGTAGGAACTTCGCAGCATTATCTGGATAATTCTTTGGCACCCGACCTGTAAATAAGCGTCCCACTTTTTCTTTACACATTGTACGATATGCATTTGATTGAAGGCATATTGAAGCCAAATTGTACGTACATAATAAACTCCCCCCCCCCCAAAAAAAAAAAAAAAAACCCAAAAAAACGGGGATACCAATCTCTACCAATAACAATCTTGATTTTGGTTGTGTTTATAATGGAGTATACAATGCAACTTTACAACTTTTGCAACTCCACCCCCCCCCCCCCCCACAAACACACACACTCCCAAACAGCTAAGAAAAATCTTGTTCTGTTTGGAGTATAAGATACGTTAAAAAGTATTGTCTGACAGCTGACATTTTGTAAACCTGTGATGTCATAGTGCCTCAAGTTGTTCAAGTCTTCAACCTAGTGTATAAAGAACCATCGGTCGTTCGCATCTATGAATATTCAAAGATTATGAATTCTTAATTTCGATAAAGGATATACAATTTCTGCAAAACAACGTTTTTGGAGAGAACCATAGGCTAATCGACCCTGCAGGGTGACCTCAAGAGTAAATAGTTTATGCAAATGAGGATATCTCAATATTTCGATATATTTATTGAGGTTATTAAAGATAATCTATAGACCCTGTCGTGCCCCCAAAATACGCTAGATATTGGTCATGTATGATCATACTATACTTTTTGTTTAGTCAAATGTTGTCTCGCCTCTTCTCCTTTTTGACATATTTTGCAAAAAAAAACTATAGTCATCAAAAATACTCATGAGTATATGAGTAGTTGTTTTGTTGTTTTATAATAATTTAGTTTCTATTGGCTATTCGTGAGATTCTTGAAACTTAATCAAACCTTGAATAAATACCCCTCAAAACACGACAACACCTAAATCCTATATGTTTATATAGTGCGTATATATGTTTATTATACAGTTTGTGCTTTAAACATTCTTTTCTCGCATGACTGAAGCAGCATTTATACAGGACATGAACTTCTTTTTCGTTCCCTTATCAGCAAAATGAAACAATGTCAAGTCAGTGAACGAACAGAACTATCGCCTGAAATTCATCACAGGATAAGGATTATAAAAAATTAAACGTCATTTGCACAGCGGGCGGGAAAAGGAAACATGAAAATCAAAGGAGAGAAGAAAATGTCACAGCCCTACGAACTTATAATAGCGGAAAGTTCGTTTACCTTGGTATCAGATAGTTGTGCATGCTTAAAATAAATTGATGAAATATGAAACAGTGAAATGATCTTGGTTGTTTACAGGCGTATCAGCATGTGGTTCTGCGTATAATAGTAGTGTGCATAACATGAATATTACATATAATAACGGAGGCAAATTCCATGTTTTTTTAATGTCTTGCAGATCATAATAAAATTGTGTCTATCATGTGCTTATTACATTTCAACACTGCAGTTGTTCTTATGCAATAAACAATGAATTTCACAATATCAAATCGACATGGAGGGAGAAAAATACTGGCAGGGGTAATTCACCTCAATCAACTTACAAAAGAATGCAAGGCATTTTTACATACATGCATGTTTAGAACATTGACTTACATTAAAAGTATTTTTACGTACATTTTTACTCTCTCTCTCTCTGCTCCCCACCCCCCCCCCCACCCCGCCCCGCTTCTTCTTCTTTCTTTTTGTTACATATTTCAGGGTTCGAAGTTAAAAACCATTGGCATTGAAACAAATACTAAATAATTATAGTTAAGAGCTTCGTAATTTTAGATATAGCATTTTGCAAAACCCAACTCCACTATACAGAAAATAACCAATGTAGTAAATATCAAGAATAAACAAATTTTGAATCACACGTGCATGCCTCGATGATGACGTCACATTTAGACTTGATCAAGTCATTTTAGTGAAAATTTTTGAATCACACGTGCATGCCTCGATGATGACGTCACATTTAGACTTGATCAAGTCATTTTAGTGAAAAGGAACAAGACATTGGTGATATCTCCAAAATAAAACAAGCTTTTCCTTGGGTACTTTTGGAAGTTGTTTATCAGAATTACATCAATCAAAACATTCTCATGATGATGGTTGGGGCCTTGTGTTTCCTTTGATATTATGGTTTTTACTTTTACCAGTTAAATATGGTACCACTTGATGATAGCAAAAACCGACACAAAATGCAGATGTATACAAATGCCGCCATGTAAAAGAGGAAATTAGGCTACTTCATCTTCAAAGGTACTCCTCCTTCTCCTTAAACTCTGACCGTCCAAATTGTTCACAGACAGACAGACACACAGACAGACACACAGACACACAGACAGACAGACAGACAGACAGACAGACAATTAAAGACTAGAGGAGTAACAGTATCATGTCGGCAGTAAAATACTCAGCTGTTGACAGTATACATGCAATGCTGGTTGAACCTGGAACATTAGTGCCCCCTTGTTTTCTTTTCGTTTTTGATTGAAAGATAACAAAACGGTAATTATGGCAACTGATATGGAATTTTTTACCCAGATCCACACTATCTGAATAAATAATACGTGATTTTAACTGCACATAGGGCAAATGTACTGATATAAGCTTTCTAGTGCTTCCATTTATCATTGACCATCCAGTCGGGACAATGTTTTCTGAACTGTCGTGTCATATCCCGCTTCAGAGCACTCGTATTGTCAGAACGAGCAGTATGAATATATATCACGTTGACTTGAAGTTGAATGAATATTCATAAATCCTTGCCACGTGGTTCGTATCGACAGTTTAGTAAGCGGTCAAATATTTCATGGCACCAGTTTCTAAAGATCAGCATTATTGCGCCCTAAATGTTAGCATGCCAGCAACGTTAAGCGTTTCCGAAAGTGGACACGTTTCGGAATCTCCAAATGACTTCTTGACTTTGAAAATGTGCTATTAAAAAAGTGGGACGTTAAATTTCTGTTTGCGGGACTTAAGTTACTTTTAGTAATCGGCCAAATATTTCATGGAATCCAGTTTCTAAAGGTCAGCATTATTGCGCCCCAAATGTTAGCATGCCAGCAATGTTAAGCGTTTCCGAAAGTGGACACGTTCGGAATCTCCAAATGACTTCTTGACTTGGAAAATGTGCTATTAAAAAAGTGGGACGTTAAATTTCTGTTTACGGAACTTAAGTTATTTTTAGTAAGCGGCCAAATATATCCTGGAATCCAGTTTCTATAAGATCAGCATTATTGCGCCCCAAATGTTAGCACGCTATCAATGTTAAGCGTTTCCGAAAGCGGACACGTTCGGAATCTCCAAATGACTTCCTTACTTGGAAAATGTGCCATTAAAAAAGTGGGACGTTGAATTTCTGTTTACGGAACTGTTTTTTCTTTTTGTTTTTTTGCGATGTAAGTTATAGTAGTAAACTTCTATAACAATAACCTGGATTATAAAAATTATGTGAAACATGATACTTTTACATTACATATAGGCCTGAAGAAAAACACGAGAAAATAAAATAAATTAGGGGTTATACCTATTTTATTTTATATTGTCTTTCTTTGGGGGGAGGGAGGAGAGAGGGAGGGACGAGGAAGGGGATGGAGTGGAGAAGGAGAAGGGGAAAACCGGGGGGGCATGCAACTAGCCGAAGCAAACAAAAGACCTAGTTATGCCAAGATGCACATCCATGGTTTGTGATAACGTTATGTTGCTTTAATGGTTGTTTAATGGCACTTTATGTGTGGTCTGTCTATCGTGCAGAGATACATCGTAAAATGGTGTTAACTAGACCAAACAATGTGCTTTAAATTCTTTGTAGTGTAACACATCCATATTGTTAATTTATTGTCAACACATCCAGACATGCTTAATAGTACAGGTGACCCTTCAATGAACTTCATATATGGAGCCTGTATATACGAACAGTGTAATGATGATTTTATAAACGCAAAATATGAACATTTTGGTATGTTACAGACTACGTCAAAGTATTAGCACCGGGTTCAGTCAGACGTGCCCTCCCCCCCCCGCCCCCACACCCGCCGTCATGACATGCGGACTACTATGCTCCGCCAACCCCCTACATCAATGTCACGTGTATTGTGTTCCATCTTAAACTGATTGTGCCCCTCCCTAAATTGTTAATGCCCCTATTTCCCAAAATTCATGCCAGCGGACCAGATATTCCGTAAAGTCATAGGCCTTGTAACTGTTGAGTCAATATATTTGGTATATGTATTTCGAGAACGAGTTCTACGGTAGTAAAAGATTAGGCCTGAAGTTCGTTTGTGAAACACTCGGACTCGTAAACACGAACTTGAACCAGCAAAAGACCAACAAAATAAACTGTATGGTGTCATTTACTCAGCGCAGCTTGTATTTGAAAGATGTACGTACAATAATGTTGTCTTAATATTGTTTACATATCATCATCGTCATTTTTTTCCTTAATTTTCAGTAAGAAAATGCCGGTACTCCGGTTTAGTATTGTATAATTTTTTTTCAAGTTGATTTGTAAGATAGCTAAAACATATTAATTTTAGAAGCCATTTACAATTTCTGGTGGCTGAACATTTTCTGAATGTTTATGCGAAAACGACATCCTCGGTGCATTTGTGTATCACGAAGGATATGATTTTTTTTTTTAATTTTGTGAAATTTTGCATCTGGCAACAACAGAATGGATGATGTCATCAGAGCACATGAACTGAAAATGTCTTTGTGTTTCTTTATAAATGTATCAATTTTTTATCCAAAGAGGAAAAAATAATATTTCTACAAAAACAAAGATACAATTTGATTAAATGCTGCAATGCAGAGAGGATTGTCAGCTAGGCAAAACATTATCAAACGTATCAGGTTTCAAGGATAAATCAACAAGAAGATTAAAAATAAGGGTTAATCTTTTTTAAAGAGGATTTGCCCAGACATCACAGACCCTGTACTGTGATCCAGCTTTCTGACGTAGTTGAAGGTTAAATATAAACCAGTCAAAAAAGGTTTCATTTCAATCTACCATATCTCGAGTTATGGGTAAGATATTAAGATGGGGTTTTCATCTGAGAGTGTGGAACACTTTTCTCTTCAATATGCGTTTTACAACTGCCTTCCACCAGAAATAATGCCACTAGGATAATAAGATATGTCACACAACTTTAACCTAATTATTATTATTATTTTTTTTTTTTTTTTTTTGCATTTGTCTAATTCTATCGTTCCAGCTGAAATGTCCTTGCACCGATCTAACAGATTATGCTTCCTGTAAGTGCATTGCCTCTCCATTAACCACTCTGTATAAGGGTATCGCAAGATTAGTGCGAAATCGATTCCAAATACAGCTTTCATGAATACTTTAACCTTGGAATCTGCGTTATACACTCACCACAGAGAAGTACAGATGATCCCAACCAATATATATAGATATGTGTGTGTAACGGGTAGATTGAGATCTGATCCCTTGAATACACGCATAAAGTACTACTTATATAGTACTACTTAAAAGATACTTAAAGTACTACTTATAGTACTGCTTATAGTACTACTTAAGTACTACTTATAGTACTACTTATAGTACTACTTATAGTACTACTTAGAGTAGTACTTATAGTACTACTTATAGTACTACTTAAATAATACTTAAAGTAGTACTATAAGTACTACTAATAGTACTACTTACATATTACTACATATATAGTACTACTTAAATAATACTTAAAGTACTACTTATAGTACTACTTATAGCACTAATTATAGTACTACTTATAGTACTACTTAAAGTACTACTTATAGTACTACTCATATTACTACTTATGGTACTACTAATAGTACTGCTTAAAGTACTACTTATACTACTACGTATAGTACTACTTATAGTACTACTTATAGTACTACTTAAAGTACTACTTATAGTACTACTCATATTACTACTTATGGTACAACTTATAGTACTACGTACATAGTACTACTTATATACTACTACTTAAAGTACTGCTTATAGTATACAGACACATATAGCCAATCTTCCCCCATATTCGGTATATTTGTTGTGTGTGGTTAATCTCATTCAAAAATCTGTTGAATTTTTTGGAAAAGCTCTTTTCGTTTCCAAAATATATTCATTTGAAGTATTGGATAAAATCTGGGGCAAGTCTTTGAATATGTGCAAACTATGACGTAGAGTGTTGCGCTCATCAAAATATCTTCATAAGTTAACCCATCATTATTAGCCCACATATTTCTTTTCAATGTGATTTTGGTGCTTTTACAAAGAAGACAATGAAATATTTTCAACAATCGCCTCACCCCACAAACCTGTGTTCAGTGTCCTTGAAACGAAGGTTGTGAAAACAAAGCAATTAAAAATAACTGAAAAGTAGACAGTCACTCCCTCTGCATTATCAATGTGCATAATTAGCTCATGTTTATTCATTAAAAAAAACCTAGAATTGAGAAAAGACTTGTAAAATGGTCAATCTCAAGTTAATAAATTTTGATGTGAGTTTCAGCTAGTTAGATCATTTCTAATGCCTATTAAGAGTGATTAGGACAATGCATAAAGGTCTGTTACATAAAGACCTTGAAGAAGAAAACAGGTTTCTGAAATATTAAACAGAATTTTCAGAGTATACGGTTTCTGTTTTCATCTGAAATCAATTTATCTCATCTGAGTTCCTTGACACATGCAGTATAGGGAAGATCAAGAAACAACCAACACACAGGAATGAACCTTTTTTTTTTTTTTTTTTTTTATTCGTCGAAATTGAATCTTCCTTTGACATAGTACGAAAGATCAGCGACTCCAACCAACACACAGAATTCGTCGAAAATCATTTCATTTCGCATCTGCCTTGACGCAGTAAGGGGAACAGAAATGCAACCAAGGACGAACCAAGGGGGAAGCAAGTAATTGGTATAATGGGCAGACGGTCTGTCTGAGGGCCCGAAAACATCAACACACCGCCAGAATAGCCGACTGTTTGTGTACCTCCACTATAAAACGGAGAGCAAAAGACTGGCGTAAACAAAATATCGTATTCTTAACTATACTTGCTCAGCCCTCTTATCAACAACGTCGACTTACGCCCACTCTCCGCCGTATTGTTCTCCCTTTATTGATACAAAACAGTCGACAAATTTTGCCTTAATCTATCCGAGAATTCTTGAATGACACTCGACTAATTGGCTAGGTCATTTTCTATGAAAGGAAACCGGAGCCTTACTCTATCTAGGCTTTTTTTTTTTGCTAGTAGTTTTTCAACGAATCTATTGCAACACAGCAATTCGTGGAGTCTCGCAGTCGAGTTTAATCTCCCTCTTTCCACCCCGAAAAAAGTACATTAACCTTGATCGAGGGTATACGCTATTATGACCAAAATACAAGGTATTGTTGGTGTTTTGTCAACTATACTTGTGTGTATTCCATACAAGAGGTATCTAATTGAGTCAATAAGGAGGTACGTAGCTGCACGGGGGTATTACCCGTTAACTCCTTATAGTGCTGAAGTTCACCCTGTTGATCGGTCTACGTCACGTTCCACTGTACTTTTAACTTTGGGGTGAGCTGTACTTTTTTTTTTTTTGCTTCTTCAACTTTATCGATAAATACCAGAGCAAAGGTACTCTGCACTTTTTTTCTGAGATCGCTTGTATACCCAAAACCCTGATCAGAATACAGAACAATGTTTACTAAAAATCATCGACCCTATCCATAACTCAAATGCATTCCAAGATTTTATTGCGAAAATAAATCACACATATCATACCGTGTCGTTGAATATACTAGTTTTTATGCAAGCCATTGAATAGTTTTCATATACATTACAAAGAACTTGGATCCCACCATGAAAGGATCATGCACCTGGTGTATAACTCCTGGCCCAGCTGTGACTTCAACCTGAGAGAGATATACAAATGACGTAATCAAGGTGAATAAAAGGGAAGGGGAAGGGAGAGTCGAACATCCAGATAGAATCGTCCCCTTCTGACAAAGTTAGAAAGACAAATATGTACATGAGAAGTTGACCTGATGCTCAGATATTCCCCCCCCCCCGCCCCCTCCCTCCCTCAACCCGCCCATTCAACGCCATAGAGAAAAATCTAACAAGGGCCTTGTAGACTGATATTAACCATATATGGTCAACATTGTCATGTAAAGGGTACTGTCACAATTAAAATTATGGTCCGCCTGAAATATAGTCCTTAGGACCACCATCATATGATGCCTGACTGGGACAAATACAACATCAATGAATAACCCATTATTTAATCAATCTCGTGTACGTTGCTACCTTCATACCCTGTTTATTCCTCTTTCAAGATATGACAGGTTTATTTGTGGGAGGGAGGGGGAGGGGTAGGGGGAGGTGGCTAGGGAGAAGGGGGAGGGGGAAGAGAGGGTAGCCTGTTCGAACCCACATGTAGAGCAATACCTTTGCAACATCAGAATTCTACTTGACGGCAAAAGTACTTCTATATAATATCCCAAGTATATTGAAACAGCAGGGCTCGTGTTGGGTATGTAGGGGTAGGGTCGGGGTATGGTAGGGTGGGGAATGGGTGGGGCGGGTCGGGTCGGGTCGGGTCGGGTCGGGTCGGGTCGGGTTGGGTCGGGTAGGTAGGGTAAGGGTAAGGTAGGATGGAACGAATTGCACTGGGATGGGGGAGAATCATCTTTTACCGACAAAATACCACCGAATATTATTATCATAGAGACAGTTTATTACATTAAAGATGGGTGGTGATTGCAGACCGGAAGTGATGAGGAGAGGCGAAACCTTCTCCTTGAACCCCTCCGAATTGGACTTGCTATCGTTCGATGGCAACTGAGTGATCAAGGACTGGGAACTACTCGACTTCTTAAATCAGGTCAATTGCCTTGATCTCCGTCCTAATGAAAAATGGAATACCTGTTGCACCATATAGTATTGGATCTGAGAAATCAACAGTGCCGGATATGTAGGTCAAAATGTCAGGATATGTTTTCTTAATGAATCGTTCCCCGAGTATATACATCGTACAAGCAATCAACCTAATTCGGTGCCCTAGTTTTCATGAGCACAAAATGGATGAATTTTATACTTGTGATATATGTCTGAGTCTGAAGTCGGTAGGGACACTGGAGGAGGTGAACGGAGGCAGGGAATATACATGCGTGTTGGCCGTCGAGAATAGTTGTTAGTCGTGAATAAGGCAATGCGTTTACGCGGTTATACAAAGTGAGCCACAAATTTAAAACACGTAGGCAAACTTCGCAATAAATAGGAGAACATCGCAGTGGAGATCAATAACTTGCTGTACCTGATGATCCAAAAACGGCGGCCTCCGTTGCATTGAAACAAGAGGCGCACGCGGCACGTGGCTATACAAAGACACTGTATAACACCTTTTGCGCCCAAGAGAAAATCGGCGCCTTCAGTCGCATAACCCTTGTGATGACTAAACTTCAGCAACGCATCGGTTCCGAGTCGGTAAACCGCCGTAGGCCAATTCACCATTGCCAAATGGAAGAATCGAACAGTTAGGTATTTTATACGGAGGATTAAAAGGTTGGCACAAAACGTTTTAACTTTGTGCCATTGTCACAAAGATATTTAATATTGTTCGCGCAATATTTGATGTATACAATAAACAAGTATGCATATAAACAACCTAAGTTGAATGGAGGACTATACTCTTTCAGCGAGGCTATGAAAAGTGCAATTGCCTAATATAGAAAATTGTGTGTAAATATCTCAAAACGAATATAACCATTTGCTTATTTTTTTTTATAATTGAAAAGCCTTTAAAGATTTTGTCTAATGTCATATTTACTACTTAAGTTAACAGAGACTGCTTCCATATC
This sequence comes from Apostichopus japonicus, assembly GCF_037975245.1. NCBI lineage: Eukaryota > Metazoa > Echinodermata > Holothuroidea > Aspidochirotida > Stichopodidae > Apostichopus > Apostichopus japonicus. The sequence goes on along the minus strand of NC_092569.1, from coordinate 12,159,282 downwards.
ACCTTAACTTTAAACTGTTGCACAGTTACTTGTGGTACAGCCGATTGTTGCGACGCCAGCACAAAAATGCAACGTTATACTCTGCACTCTGTACTCAAATTTTGAAAGGTCAACAGAAGTATGAGTGTCATAACATACGCCCCTGTAGGCCTATTTGTTATACAAACACATACAGGCATACATACATATATATATATACACACACACACACACATATATATATATATATATAAGCCCCATTATTGGGTCGGTTTGTACGCATGTGTCAGCTTTTTTTTTTTTTTTTTTTTTTTTTTTTTTTTTTTGCGAACCCTATACCGCAGGTTCTATCATGTACTACTTCATGGCATATTCCCAGTGACTGACACCCCCACTTTATAAAACGTGAAGGGGCCCGCTATATTAGATACCATTATATAGCTGAGACTCCTAAGGAATCATAGCACAATCATCGAGGCCACAACTTTGTCTATGGTAACTGATTTCGTCATCAGATAATATTCAGAGATAGGGAATGGACGATTTTTTTTTTAGGAGCCCTCCGACTACCCCTTTTTCAACATCTCCTAATAGATCGCACCTACCCAGTAATAAATCACACACACACCACGATGGAGTCGTAAACACGTCCTGGCGTTCCGACACAAACATTTAACTTCATCGGTACCAAAAGTGCAAGCGCACCGTTCGAGGTGTAAACATGTCATATGTATTTTTTTTTGTTTTTTTTGAAGACTGAACAGGTTTATGCCGCGTGAAGATCCGCCTCCGAGGGCCACCGTCCCATCATTTTCTTTTTGTGTGCCTTTTATACGCTTGGTTGAGGGAAATTGAATTTGTTAAAAGTTGTGTAAAGTTTTTTTTCGAAGGAGTGAACATAAAATGTCAAAAAAGCAAATCTAGTTCACGACCCGCAATATTGAACTATGACAATAGTTGTTTTATCACTTATTCATCACATGTTTATGTAACGTCAAAAAAATAAATATAAAAAAAAATTCCATTTTATGGATGTTTACACTCAACAACAAAATATATCAAACTTGAAGAAATTTTGTTTTGCTTTTTGACTCCCAAGTTGGACGGTTTTTTTTTTTAAACCTCCCTGGTAGTATAGCACAGGTAAGCTTTTACAACTATATGATTGATATCTTGTAAGTATAACGACCCTTGTTGGAATTTCAGTCAGCACAACGTGTACGATTTATGTATACTCAATGATGACCCCCTTGACTAGATACTGCCTACCCCTCCCCTCCCCCCTACACCCAAAAGAACATAATAAAAATGTCCACTAATTTCTCTCTCCTTGCCCGCCCTCTCATCCCTTTAGATTCACCCCCCCCCCTTTGCACACTATTTGCAAACAATTTTTTTTCCAAGGCAAATCAGGCAAATATTCCGGTTCCCCCCCCCCCCACTTCACACAGCAGTGGTGTTTAAACTTCAACAACATTGCTTGTTTAAAAACCAAAATTATTCTTTTTCGCTGATGATTATTAATTGGCTGGAATCACAACCACCAAGGTAAGACCATTTTGTCCTCTATAGTGCTATGAAGCATGACTTGAGAGGACAGTATAGAGTGGTATTAGTAGTGGGAAATTGTCCCATGGCTGTGTCGTGCCTGACGCCTTGTCTACAATATATGTTGGTCAATAACAACACGTTAGGAACAATATTTGGTAGGCTATACACTCTATATAATTAGTTGGGTATAAGCATTGTTTCATTCAGTTATAGTGAATTTTACCACAACCCACCCGCCCACCCCCCCCCCAAACCTTACTCATCCCTGTCCCCAACCCCTTTACAGTTGCAAAATTAAGAATTTAATCCTCATTTTACTACTGAGCATGCGTATACAAATAAATTATGAACCAAAATAAAGCAATCCATTTTACATTTTTACCAAATAAAGGGTAATGATCTTGTGACGATATGTAAAACATTACACAGAACGTCGCTAACCAACCTCTTAACTGGTCGGCAGTGGCGGACTGGCCACACGGGCATTTGGGTAATGCCCGGTGGGCCGGTGGCCCGGTGGGCCGGTGGGCCGGTGGGCGGGGAGCCTGGTAAAAATTACAACCCATTTTCACAGTAGTTAATGGAATACAGACGGGCTGTGTAGAAATATATTTTTAACTGTGGGAATCAGCTCATTAAAGCACAATGTTAATTAGTCTGTTAGTTCGTAACAAAAGAACGTGCTATTGGCAACCTGTTCGTGCTACTGGACCTTGTTTAGGTTTTTTCTTCCTATTTTTTCAAGCATGTTGTCACAATATGCTTGAAAAACTAAATAAAATCCAGTCTTAAACATATATTTTTGTCTATATTTGTTTACGTTTTTAACTTTTCTCAGTTTAATCAAGTGTTGCTTCTGGAATTGTTTTTTTTTTTTTTTAATTTTTTTTAAAGAATTATTGTAACCTACAAAATTGAGAAATATAGCATCATTGGCATTCCTTAACTTCAAGAAAATCTCATCAGACCCCTCCCCCCAGCTAGACGGCGATCACTATGTAAGTAGCATATCAAAGAATAATGGGCCGGTCTAGGTGAAAAAATGCCCGGGCCGGTTTTGAGACCCAGTCCGCCCCTGCTGGTCGGGGTATGATCTATTTCCCTTTCCAAGGGATACATGATACTCCCTTGACGTGATATTGTCATGATATAGGGTTACAGTCTCGATGTAATGGGACTGAGGAAGGGGGTGGGGGGGGGTGAGAGTGAGAGTGATTCAACAAGTTTGGTTGGTTTTGGCCCAGGCTCTTTATCTTATTTACGTGATATTTCTTTACTTTTTTTTATTTTTGTGTCGTTTTACCAAATAAAAATTAACGAACAAATAATGGATTATTCGACTCGGTTCTCAATATTTTATCACTCAGAACATTATTTCAATAAGTATTAAATCGCGATGGAAGTATTCCTAAGTAGTATACTACGATAGAAAGAAAAATGATAACATTTTCAAACTTTGATACATTATTCGAAATGAATAACTGTCAAGTCAATGAACTATAACTTCTTCTTATTTTGCTTTGGGTATCCGAAGTACATCATAAAACTTTATACAAAGATATCAAACTCGAAGAAATGTTTTAGTTGTTCAAAAAACATAATTTTCCGAGGCGCATCGTAAATTCTTTCAGTTGTGCAAAGTTTTAAAAACTAAGATTGATCGAGTGCATATTATGTTGGTGAAAATGTATCATTTGACCAAACAATCACCAAAGGTCTGGTTTTTTATAAAAAAAAAAAATCACTATTCTTCCACTAAACGATAATATTATTTCTATTAAATCATAGAAAGTATTTCGTTATATACCAAATATATATTGTTAAGTAAGATATGTTGTGGGACAAATACATTCAAGTTTAATGGAAGATGCTTCACACGCAGAACTTTATCCACATGTGTTGATGTCTACAGTTCTAGACGGCTAAGGGCGGTTTACGGGAGGTGCAGCATCCCGTTATCGCTCCTATTCGCATACACACACAGACAGACGCACAAACAATAAAACATATTAACACAGTTGTTTTTTTTTTTAGTTTGATTTGATTTACTTATACATTTACGATGCCGTTTGATAATCATTTAATTTAACATAAAAATGCAGGTCATTAGCACGATTGTTCTCATTTTAAAAAGCCTTAACGAAATAGCGACTAAACTTACTTTTCACATGTGGAGGTTTATGAAGAGATGCTTACGAGACAAAAATCGCCATAGCGCCTTTATGCGTCGATTTGATATATTTTATTTATATTGTTTGATATTAAACTATACAGAAAAGTAATATTTGTTCTTACCTTAACTACCTTTACACTTTGTCTGGGCGACAAAATGTTGAGAATAGAATCAAACTCATTAAATACAGCATTATCCCTCATGATGTATATATATATATATATATATATATATATATATATATATATATATATATATGTTAATGCAATGGAGGTAAACGACAAAGGCAAATGAATATATACAAATGAAAATCGTAATGAGTTGGAAAATCAAGAACAGTGAAAAAACTTTCAGCCTCCACCGGGATTCGAACCACGGGCCTCCCGCTCTGTACGCGGACACCCTAACCACTAGGCTATGGACGCTGATTGTATGTCCAGAGGTTCGAAACCGGTAAGGAAGATCGTAATTCCACTGTAGGCGTTTGTCACCTATATCGAACAATACTAGTTCTGTTTTTGGTGACATATTTTGCCCTACTCTAGAGATCAAACATGATGCTATCCAACTCGAAAATCATTTGTGATTCCTAAAGCCGGACCTCGAAAGAGATACTATATATATATATATATATATATATATATATATATATATATATATATATATATATATATATATATATATATATATATATATATATATACATAGCTATTTATCGTGTTGCTTACTTTATTGCTTGCTTATTGTAATTTATGGAGGAGTGTGATTGAACTAATGGTTTGATATAGCGATAAAGTAAAACGCCTGTCGGCCTTATCTTGTAAGTTTTGACGCCATACCCCTATCACGTGATCTGATCTTTTGACCCGATCGTTAACAATATAGAAACGCAGGTGCAATTTTCCAGCGCTCTCGAATTCTTGAATTCCCGGCAGAATTTATAACATTTTTAATAATTTCTTTATAGTTGTAGAAATCTTTCAGAAATAGCAATTAAAATGTTTTATCACATATTTCAACTAGTTGACACGAAAACTTGTTAAGAAAAAAAAAAGACAGTCAGGCTGTCGGTTGTTTTCCATTACTAAAAGATTCACACAAGCTTAGGCTGATGTATAGGCTACCTCGCATCAAAGATCCATATTCTCGATACATATCATAGACATATATCCATACCCCCCCCACCCCTCCACCCACCCCACCCCACACAGACACATAACCTTCTCCCACACCCTCACACATATCCCCACCCACCCCACACACGCAAACAACCACGAGAAAATTAATCCAATCAAGAATGTGGTAGAAAAACGGCTGGTAAATCAAGGCTATCAATGATATTATGACAACTACGTTGTCTATATCCCACCAATCGTGAAGAACCTCTGCAATATAGATAAGACGTGTGCGACCATCGCATGTTTTTTTCTGAGTTATTTTTCGTGGTTTCAATCCTCAGTTGTATTTTATCAACAAAAATAACAACTCATTGTCCGATCATGGGTTAGGCATGGACACATGCATATTTTATTTGGGAACGTGTTGTATATATATAGCCCTTAAAATGGTAGTTTATGGGCAATTTTCAGTTTTGGCAGATTAAAGAAAAAGTGTAAAGTTTAAAATCATTCTGTTGATTAATTTCATTCAATCACTATACATATGGTTTTTGACCTAACAAAATTTGAAGTTGATATACGTTTTGTATCAACATTGAACTTGCTGTATCGGCCTATATGCCTGTGCAAGCATGACTGTGAATGGAAGCTTTTACAACTAAAACGACACATCAGACGTGCATACGACCCAACACATGTTTTCAGAGTGAACTTGAAATTTTCACGGTTGACCCTGCTGATTTTATAACATGCGCCATTGAGGTGTTACATTTAGGAATATTTGTGTGTCGTCGGGAAGCTGAAGTTTCAGATCTCAGAAATTCCAACAAAATAGCCAGATCAATCAATCATGTTGTTTGTATAAATCACATTATACAACTTAACGTAACAATAACGTAACTATATAATAATATTAATAATAATAACAATAATAATAATAATAAAAATAATAATATTATTAATAATAATAATAATAATAATAATAATAATAATAATAATAATAATAACAATAATAATAATAATAATAATAATAATAATAATAATAATAATAATAATAATAATAATAATAATAATAATAATAATAATAATAATAATAATAATAATAATATTAATAATAATAATAATAATAATAATTATAATAATAATAATTATAATTATAATAAATAATAATAATAATGATAATAATAATAAATATAAGTATAATTATAATAATAATTATTATTATAATAATAATTATTATTATTATTATAATAATAATAATAATTAAATACATTTTCTATGGATATTTGGGCTAAGGACTCCACTTGAAAGGTATATGCATATTCAATTGATAGCCAAGAGGAAGTTTTTTTTTCATTTGACAAATTTAAGCCTGTGGATTATATTCTAAGCGTCTGGTGAAATATGCATTCAATTCCAATGTACCGTTTTCGAGAAAAAAAAAACTACACCTGCAGTTGACACGCTTTACAGGGAGAGGTGAACTTGAAGCACACAGTATTGTACGTAGGACACCAGTTTTGCGATGTATGAAATATGATGATTTAATTGGATACCTAACGCAAGATAACACACCTTAATTCCTTCATCACTACATCACTCGAGGCCTTTCTCCTGTTGATGGAGAGACATGCCGGTATCACACAGTGTTGATAAACCGTTTGCACCGAACATTTGACAGTGTAAACTACCCCTTCACCAGCACCACCCGGTTTTAGAACATTGTCCACGTAAGGGGGGGGGGGGGGTTACTATAAACTGTAACACCGACCATATTGTAACTGACACATATCCCGAGGAAAATACCTCAATGAAAAATGTACAATGTATACCCCAACGACAGGGTCAACCATGGATGATATCTTCATAGAACTAGCACACGTAGCACACGTAGAGTTGAAATTTACGCTCTTGTCTTTGCTCTAACTAAAGTTCGCGAACGTTTTGCATTTTTCTTGTTTTCCCGATGGGCCCATGGAAGGCAAAGCAAAGTTCACTCGCAGGAGTACCCCAAGTTAAGACGGGGTGGAAGGTGGGGCTGGAGGGGGGTGGGGGACTTAACCTCTCCAGTCGAAAAAAAAATCAATTATGTCATTTGGCACAGCGAATGTTCTATAAATGTTCTAGGCTAGATAGATAGATGGTTACATTTACATCCCATGTGAAATTCAAATGTACTGTTACCTTTCTGTCTTTCTTTCTTTTTTTCTCGTTCTTTTCTTTGTCTTCTTCCTATATTTTCCCCCCTTTCTATGATAACCTTTTCGATACCTCTTCAAATCTGCACTTTTCTCGGTGGGGTATCCGTTGCAAGCGCCTAGAGGGGAATTCCTCCTCCTCCGTGAACTTGTCCATCAGAAGGTTGACTGCACTCTAGAAGGGTACAACTTTGAAATCATCAACCAAGTCACTTTGTATTGTAATTTTTTGGGGGGTTCAGTCAATCAATTCTTTTCACAAACAGATCATTTCTTTGTGGTACAATGAACCAGGGATCGAGATCACAAAATTCAGAGAAATTCAAGGTATGAACTTTCTATGAAATATCAACCACCCCCCCCCCCCACAAAAAAAAAGTATTAATAACAAATGCTTTCCTTTCTTTATTTTCTCTCTCACTCTCTCTTGTACTTTTTTTTGTGTGTCTTATTTATAATTTTAAGGGTAGAGGCGGGTTAATGGCTTTTTAAGGAATTTCATGACACGATCATGTGACCTTCTGGTGTTTTGAAATGGTTCATGTTGCAATCAAGAAATGTCAATTACACAGCTTTTAGCAGGTTTGGAGTTTTAAGGAGAGAAAAAAAACCTGAAGAAGATAACATTTCAGAATTTCTGAGGCGATTGGATCAGTAGTGCGGGGTCATGCACGATGTACCTTTCTTGTGGGGGTGAGGTAGTGTCACTCGCCGTCAAAATGCGTATTTTAAGGACCGGTGTAAAAAACCCTGATTCCTAGGGGACCTACCCGTTGACTCGACAAGAATGTGTGGCTTTACTCTCTTACAGTTGTCAATGATATCGGGGAGCTAGAAATTCAATATTCAATATAGGTTGGTACAAATTGCTAATCTGCATTTGAATGTCACTAACGCGGTCATGAAGCGAATTGGATCATGCAGTGAGGTCACGATGTAACTTTTTAAGTTCCCCTTCTTTTTGTCGGGGTGAGATTTAAATAAAGCATAACTATGCATTAAAACTGTGAAAGGGCCAAAAAGGTTTTAGCTAGAATGTGCTCCTTTAAATTTACCCACCTATTCTTTCAAAGTTCAAGAAATATCTTGTATAATCCCTCAAATTACTCATCATATCTGCCAAACCTGTGTCTATATTTTTAACAGTCGGTTATCCCTAATTGTTGATGTTGGTTCTCTTCAAAGTATTTTTTTTTAGTCTAATAAAGTATCTTAGTTTTTTGCCTCCACAAGAAAATAAAATGTCTATGAAAGTCATACTACACACAATGTTCGTATGAACCAGTGTAATTAGCCTAATGCATACTCACAAATGTGTTTTGGAACTTCACACACACCCATACACTTTATACTTTGCGTATTACATCTAACATGTTTATACACTGCGGTGTGGTGGGTTTTTGTTTTGCTTTTGTAGCAAGTCAATGTTTTCAGGACTACTATCACAAAACCTGTTGTAAGGGAATTCGGTGGTACCGTGATTTCGTTATACTTGATACGTTATGCAGTCATTCCACCCCACCCCCTCCCCCCCCCCTCCCTCACCAACAGGCCTTCCTAACGTGACACACCCTGGCAAGTCTTAGCAGCATGCAGAACAAAACAGTAAATGAGCCCGATCATTCGGCTTTATTTCCCAAACTTCCCTTTAAGATATAGGCTATGTTTAAAGGAAGAGACCTTTGGCACACATTAAGTCTTAATGTAAAGGTACAAATAAAGAAACAAAGCCTACTTTTCTTATTCTTTTTCTCTTATAGCTATTCCATTTTCCTTTGTTTTCACCTCTCCGTTTCATTTTCCTTTTCAGTTTTTCTTTCTCGTTTTCATCTTTTTTTCCCTTCTTTTAGTTTTATATCAATTTTTCATTTCATTTAAACAGTTTTTCTTCAGTAATCAAACTTATATATTGCCGGTAATTTAACAAACGTTTACCAGAAATTTGGTTCGGATCTTCTTCCTTTCCAACTCTCTCACTGACAGGAAGAATTAACCCTTTTAACTCATCTCCGAGACAAAACGTTTTGCGTTTTGCAATTTGCAACCGTTCTAAATGGCAACGTACTATATGAACTGGGTGTTTGTAATAGTGACGGTTGGAGAAGATATAAATCATTTTTCTCTCCCCCTTTTCTTTTCTTTTCTTTTCTTTTCTCTTCTGGAGATAAATACTGCTCTATATTTACTTCAGTCGTATAATAGTTGGGTAGTTACTCTCGGGCCGATTCGGGGCACCTCACCCTTGACATAGCGATAGTGTTTTATACGTTACTTTATAGTGTTTATTCGACGCTATAGAAAAACAAAGAACATGACAAAACTGACGCAAATAAAAAGTGCATGGACACCAACCCCGCTGACGGTTATCAAGTGTGACTGCTCTAAAATATTTATACCACATTAACGATTAATATTATTTCTTGATTTCACGATCACTATCTTGGCAGATTAACAGGGCCCACATACACGAGAGGGGTAAGGGTCGTTCCATAAACCGGGGTTCAAGAGTCGTAAGCGTACATAAACGGGGGGACAACTGAGTAATTTTCCAAAATGACAAAATCAATCACCGTCATACAAACATACATATATATATATATATATATATATATATATATATATATATATATATATATATATATATATATATATATATATATATATATATATATATATATATATATATATATATTAATGGATTGGTAATGCGTGCAGGCTTATGTTTCTTATAGAATAAAAATTGTTAACGGCAGGAATTAAACGGGGAAAGACGGACTTGTGAAATGTAGAATTTAGGCTAACCAATCCCTCTAGAGAACGGAATACGTGAATAGGTTCGTAGCGAAAAATACAACAGTTTATAAAGTTTTATCGAAAATTGATGAAACCTTATATGATTTAAATTTCAATAAAAGTTACGCTTTAATTTGACAAATCTGCTTTGACAGGTTCCTTCCCAATTTTTTTTTCTTTTTGACAGAAAAAAATATATTAATATATATATTATTATTAATTTTTTTTGCTTTATATGTAGAACAACGGCGAGGTAAATGACCTGCGAGTTATGGGCTATTTATGGGCTGTCATTCACTTGTGTCCTCGCGGGATAGTCTCTTTGGATGTTTCTGAAAAGTAATCTAGCCTGCTACCCTGGAGTAATTATTGGCTAGATAAGTACGTAAAACGGTCCGACTCGCTGATCGGAAATTGTCAAATCAAACTACGGAAGACAAGAATGATCATAACTCAAAATAAGTAAATCAATCAATAAAATTAAGAAAATCGCTAAACTAAGGAGGAAAAAAGCCACTAAAGATTAGCAGCAACGTCAGTTGGGAATCATGGTCCTTTCTTCATATGACGTCATACTCTTGCAAGGGGTGTGTTGTTAAAGGGTTATCAGTATTGTTCTCAAATATGCTAGAAAGTTTGATAATGGTCACACATGTTCTAACGCTTATTAGACACCTGTTATTGCTATTGTCACAGCATTTGTTCTTTTCTTAGATTTTAATTGTCTAATTTATCTATCTGCTATATTTTGGAATAATGTGGAGGATCGGAATATCCAGAAAAGATAACTCTCTACAACTTAAGCAAATATTACCATGCTTCAATTTGGAGATAATATTAATAACATTTATGACTATGTTTAATGATATCGTCATTCAATACTGCAGTGATATGCGAATTAAGTATGCGAATCCCTCCACCATGGAGAGCATAAACTTTCACATGAAAGCATCATTGTTTTACATTTAAACCAAATATGCTAAACGTTCAGTAATATGGTTATCATCTTCCGACTCCTCTCTCCATGATTTTCTACTCCAACTTTTTACTCGAAAGCGCTAAGTGCCAAGTAACTCGCAGTGAGGGAACTATTGGCTGGAATCGGAATTAGGACCACAAGTGACTGTGTCTAAAATAGGCCCTCCATATACATGGGATATAAAGGTAATTTCATATAAATCATACCGTAAGTACATGGGGTTGTAGAACGTCAATGGTGGTGAATACAATGAAAACATCAAATGTTTTGGCTACGACCGAGGATTTTCCACCTGGACCAACCAAACTGCCTCACCCTCCCCCATCCCACACCCCAATAATCAATGGAAGCTAGCTCGGACAACAAATCTTCGAGGTACTGAATAACCCCGCGAATTTTTGTCGCCTTCTTTTACGTCGCGCCATATAGTTTGCGGATCGTCACAATATATGATCATGGGTATTGCTTATGATTTCATTCCTTGTACAAATTACCGTTTTATATGCTCATAAAGTTCCATCTTGTGTTTAGTGTGTGACTTTGTGATTTATAACATTGGAACATGCAGAATCGAATACCACTTAGTAGGCTAACTAAGCTTTCCATATTCTCATATACAGTATATGGCTGCTCCTTATATAGGTGGGTTAATGAACGTTCATCATGAATACAGAAAAGTTTGTGTCCCACAAAATTTATTTAATTGTATATTGTTTAAGTTCCATTTCTCAACCCTTATGCCTAATTTTAAAATTCAATCCTGTTGCGAAATTAGTGAACTAAAACTTAACAGAATGAATTGGTGAAAAAGAATTTTAATCAATATAATAATATATTTCATAAGTTCAGAGTATTAAAAAAAATAAAAATAAAAATGGATATTTGATCATGATATGGTCGTTACGAACATCCGTAGTATTTCGTATTTCGTCATCCAGAGGCCGATGACCGGTGATCTACGGAAGAGTGGGTTATCAGGGCTGTCTTTTGTTGATACAGAGTCCACGGCTTAGAACCCTCCTCTGTAACACGATGCTTTCGTTGTCATTACCTGCACGCGGCCCATTTTCACCCCCTTCTTCTTTTATATATGTTCCTCTTCTTCTTTTCACTGAGTTTTATAGAGCACCATCAGCCGCCGGCGGGCTTTATATCCTTCTCTGTACAAAAAAAAAAAAAAAATGCGCCAAAAAGTTTCCACGCCCCTCGTAATAGGGCTACATTTGTCACTAGCAGGTAAGACGTGCCGTTTGGGTAAAGGCGATCGACTTTCAAGGTGAAGGGTGGAAGCCGCGCACCTTTAGGCTATTATATTATCATAGGATATTCTGTTCTATTAAAACCAAAGCTGTTATTGTTAGTAAACAGTGACGCTTTCCACATGGCGGTTAAAATATTGAGGTGTATAAATCCATTAAGACACCTTTTTTCCTTTTCTCTCTCTCTTTCTCTATCTCTCTCGGGTTTTTTTTTCTTCTTTTTTTTTCTCTTTATCCTTATGAGAAATGCAATAAAACGTTTGAAGTTCAACAACAGTTGTATAATTTGTTATCGTAAGCTGAAATTTAATCATATGAAAGAAAAAGTAAAAAGTAGAAGTTGGTGCTCTATAATTTTGTGAGATGATGTTCTTCCGCCAAATAAATACATTAGACAATTTTTAAGGCATATTATGGTTATTATTTCTGTCTAGTATAAATGTTCTCAAAGCAAATTGCAATAACTAAATGGTTCGTCAACACTTTTGTTTCATTTAATTATCATTTCCAAAAAGATAATTTCATATTTTCTCTTCTAATATAAATAAAAGTCAGCAAGTATACACCCATGGACTAACAGAAATAAATATGTCAGATAAATTGGAAAATAAAGTATTGTATACACTTTGTTTGTAGTTTGAGTAAAAAACGCAGCCAAGCAAATCAATATTTTTGGTTATAGAACAAACATCTTTATAGATGAAACAGAAAAAGTTACGGCTTTTCTAAATATTTGTGACGTTGTGAAACTTTGTAGTTTACAACGCAGGCACGTTCGCTATTAGTATACAAGATTCTGACTGGCGCCTGTCTGGCATCTAAGTTTGCAGTTGGCTCTGTTTCTGAGCAGCTAGCCTGCGAGTTTGGCCAACCAAATTAGGATTTTGTTGTCTCTCAAAGCAGCAATAGGATTTTATTGTCACTTATCACATGGTCGGTCGAATAACTCGATGAGTGTTGATATATTATGTCAGCTAACTTCAATTCAGTTCAGTTCAACTCAAAAGGAATACGTTTAGAATATAATTAAATTGGTATGAATGTAAACCCTATAGAGATTGGAGTATAGGCTTAAAACGTCTTTCATCCAAACTGCTATTGCCTATCACAAAAAAATACCCCATCTTCTGCTTTTAAATTGGGTTAATATGCCAAATTGCAACGCAAATCTGGTCACTAATGTAAAGGGCTGCAGTGTACTTTATATAGATACATCCCTCCCACAGAAAGCAGGTTCTATATAACAAGTTTTTAATTTTGAGTTTAGCTTGTGAACTTTTCTTATAGTACCGCACGTTTGGCAATAATCTTCATTTATTTTCGTCTAGCCCATTATTAATAATAATAGTAATATTCTCTGGTAGGCCTCGTGACCTTTCCAAACAAATATATGACGAAATATCAAGATGCCAAAATAGGACATCGATGACATTCAAGAATGTTACTTGAGTCAAATAAACCCACCGTGAAATTGGGTGAGTATGTCATTTCGAACCTGCACTTCGCTCGGTGACGTATCTTATTGCGCACATGTGTATGTAACCTTTTACAATATTTGTTCATCTTTTTCTGCACTATTTTCATTGATTTACATGAAACTCATACCTCGAACGACCTAAAAAAACGGAAACGTTTTTCTTTCTTTCTTTAAAAAAGAAAAGAAAACGTGATTCTGTGACCTATTTATAGACACAATCTCAACTCGAAATCTCGCCTAGAATAAACTGTCTTTTGTGATTGCTATATCCGAATGATATCGTCAGGAACCTAGAAAAGTAGAAAATCCCTTGTTCGCAAAGTAAATTAACTAGGCTACAATCGTTTCACGGTGAGAAGCTTAGACACTATATCGCTATTGAAGATTTCATCCAACATATTACAACTTCTCCTCGCGACCTAGTATAAGATAACAAACGCGGTAACCCTCTCATAGACCCAATTCTCTCGTTTCCAGGCCGTTAACCCCTCGACAGGACTCGGGGTAAGTTCGCCTGGACGTTGTGCTACATACCAGTCGATGATAACAACGGTTACTGTAACTCTTCCCCTAAAGGAACAAAATTTCACACTATTGTGTTTAGACAAAAAGCTTTCTAATTCCTTCCCGTGGTGAAGGTTGAACTAAGCCGAGACAAATCTCGGAATGGAATTCATTAAAAATAAAAAATAAACAGAATTTTCATAAAAAAGAAAGAAAGAAAGAAAAGACCGAGGGATAGAGAGAGAGAGGTGGAGACAGGGCGGGGGGGGGGGGGGGGGGGAGGAGAGTTATACTTTCGTCGCCACGTTGGCTGCAGGTGACTTAAGTTAGGAACTCATTCATGCGCATGCGTGTAAAGATTGTAACATAAACTAAAGCAAGTTCTTTTACCATAAATATGAGACGATATGGAGGTAAGAAAGTTTCCATCTTCTACCATCCCTACCCCGTCCCCTCCCCTCCCTCTCCCCCTCCCTCCCCCACCCTCCCTCTCCCTCCATCCCACCCCCCTCGAATTACCAAATATCGTACTAGGAGTGATGAAGTTCTGCATATAGCCTAATATTCAAAGGTTTGCCTGCAAATGGAAGAAATTTTAAATGTGTGGATCCACAAGAATGATCTTATATTGTATAGATTGTGGAACGTTCGAAAATATGTGAATATAATGTTATCGTATAGTTTGGTCAAAGTGACACAAAGGTATAGGCAAATTACAGCTTTGTAAGGTGGCGGTTTCGGTCGACGTGACAATTATTTTAAAACCCACCGAGTTTTACTCAAAACAAATTTGGAAATGAGGTCAATTAAGACACTCTCCCAAGCCTTCAGCTTTGTTCTCTATAAATGGAAGTTAATGAGCGAGTTAATAATTACATACTGAATGGGGTATTCCGCTGTTAAACTTTGTTGGATGAGAGATATATTACACAAGATTGGTTGAAACACCATCTCAATGTCCATCCCACACCCATACCCGCTACCATGCCCCCCCCCCCCCACCCGAACTCCCGGAACTCGAGATATTTCAACTGACTAAACCCTTTCTTAGTTCTTACTCTACGAAGTACGTGGCCGTACACATCTGTGACGTCATTATTGCAAACATCTTTGCTGTTGTATTACAACATAATTTTCTTGTTGATTTACCTTTGATGTGTGATACACTTTAAATGTTTGCTTAACTGCCAATGTTCTCTGTGTACTTAGAATTTCATCAAAATGCGTCATTTTTTGGTAGTAATATTATTTTCTTCATTGGATCAATCGTTAGCCAATTATAAAAAAGAACACAAAAAAAAACTTTTTTTTAGATTGCATGGATGACATCATTCACCCAACTATTGCCAGATGCATTTCAAATTAACACACAAAATTTTCTGAAGCTCATATCTTTTTGATACAAAATAATATAGGATATATGATAACGTAGTTTTGACCTAAAATTGCAGGAAATTGCCAGCAATTTGTCAAGCTATCAATTTCAGCAAACGAGATATTCCATAATATATCTATATGTATATATATATATATCTATATATATCTATATATATATATATATATATATATATATATATATTTTGGGGGGTGAGTATGGTAACACCATATTCTAAGCAAATCGAAAGTCAAATGTATATAAAATGTCACACTTTTACTACAATGTTGCATACATATTCATGCATACAACAGACATAATTGCGATCAGGGACGCAACCACCTTTTTTATTATGGGAGGGGGGTAAAATGTTAAGTCGTCCTCTCCCCTTCCCCTTTACGAAATGTGGTCAAAATGGAGGGTGCTAAGATGAAAATGGTGCTATATTTTGCGACTTTTGAAACAATGTTGAAGAATGTTCGCCTTTTTATGTTGTACCGTATAATACATGTTATATATTTATGAACTGTACACTAAGAAACGTTTGTAATATTCTGTGTGTGTGTCATGGGGGTGGGGGGGGGGAGTGATCCCTCCTGCTTGTATCCTGTGGATAAACTTGCCCCACCCACTCATATGTATACGTGCTTGCGCCTCTGTTTAGTGGTTCAAAAAGGAGGACACACGTCAAGGTTAGAACTTAACAATTTTTGTTTGGATAATAATATTAATATACTGTATATGTTAATAACAAAATTTTGCACGAGATAACCCGGCCAGTTAAAAGTGCAAAGATATCATAAGTACAATGGGTCGTGCTATTTATATAGTTAAAATTAACCTACACAAAAGTTTTATGAAAAACACTGATGTAAAATTTATTATTATTTTTTTATATTTATTATTATTATTTTTTTTTTACCTCCTTTTTTTTTTGACTTCTCGAAAGTGTCGGTGAACTTTGGTAGGGTTGTAAAAAATTCCTATTTGACACTTCCGCCGTTTTACAAGTAAGGCCCAATGTATTTCGCATTGTAAACAAGCGTTCATTGTTTCCGTTTCCCTGTCAAAGCCGGGATAATTTGTGAGTAGAGTATCACCAGCGAGGAAGTACTTGATATGGTTCAAGAATAAACCGATGAAGTTATCTCGACACGAAATCCAAATAGATCTTATGCCATCGTTTATTTACACTATGAAATATTACTTCCGAAGAGTATAAGCTATTAATGTTAACAACACAATTAAGTGCACTTTCTAGGGTCGACTTTTTTTTTTCTTTCTCAAATACCCTAGAATTAAAGAAGGGCTGGTTCCTTGCTTCGATTAACTTTAAAACTTGTAAAGGGTTAAATACTTATTTTGCATAAACAGATGTAGACGGTTAAAGATATACGAAAATGGATAAAACAACTCCCAGTTTGTTTGCACAGCGGGTGCATACCCCCCCCCCCCCACCCTCTCCCCCGTTGCTTCGTATCCAAACAATATTAGAATGGCTACATGTAATATTCACACATAACTGCATACAACATAGCACAGGGGTGGGGTGGGGGTGGTGGTGGTGGTGGTGGTGGGGGGGTTGTTTATGTATGTATTTCGTTTACACATTCACTTAATGGAGAGAGAAGTGTGTACTACGGTGGAATTCCCTCCTTACGAGATAGTGGAAGAAACGGTAAGCGATAAAGTGAAAGAAGCCACCGTCTACACCAGTATAACATTGCCACAGCATCTCTCCCCCCCCCCCATCGTCAGTCGGGGTAAAATAATGTTCAGTCGGGGAGATTTCTTTTTACATTTAGTCCTCAGACAAACACCCTCCCCCTATCCAGGTCGCCCTCGGTCTGTCCGCCATGTGCAGGTGGATGTACTCCACATTTTCAACCACACAAAGAAAAATTCAAATATTCAAATATTGACGGGCACAACCTTTCGGTTTAGCCCAATTACGGAGTCATGCTTTATAGTCTAAAATATGCCTAAGGAATTTGACATTTAAAATGTCATTTTATTACCTGATGGAAAACCCCCATACGCCACCACCCCCTCCCACCCCCGCCCGCGCGGTAGATCGGCTTCAACGACCCTAAGGACCTCCCTCACCCCATCTACTATCAAATGCTCCTCGGCCCGCCTCTGCAGACTCTATATTGTGGCGGCCTATATCTACGATTTCGAGCCGAGCCGCTGCGGCAGGTTTCACTTTAAAGCATTAAGATTTATGTATATGTATATTTTGTTATACTAGTTGACGTTTTACGGTATAAAGGTCATGCCTATTACACAGGCTCTTTGTTTAGTCTAAGATGGCTATTAACAACAGAGGCCAATCGATCAACTATATAGCATAGATTAGACATGATAGAAGAAAAAGAAAAAGGAAATTCTACGAAAAATGGATCGGTGAGAAGAAATGGAATGTTATTTGTTCATTTGCTTAGCTTTCGATTTTAAGACGGGAAAAATAACTCGGTTATTTTGTTCTTTATTATATTATATTGTTTCCCTTGGTAAGGCGTCTTCCTTGATAACCCTGATGTTAGAATTCCTGATAAATATAATAATCTGAAGGCTACATATATCATTGTTTGCCATATACATAAAACGTTATATATGTAATGTTGAGGTACTTTATAATTGGTAGCCTATTTTGTTTCAGTTTCCAAATGCGCGCGGTTTTATCATCGTCTGCATGCAGACGAGAGTAAGGAAAAAGTTCGAAGTGTTTGCCGTTTATAGAAAATCTCCTATGAGATAAAAGTATAGGCCTACTATACAGTGACGCATATAATTCCAATAGCTATTATGTTATGATGTCATAGGTTTAAATCAAACATGATCAATGACTAATAATATATGCCAATTTCAAAGTGCTTGTAAAGACGTTGCACTAACGCACATGGCCTCATAAAACAAAACGTTTGTCTGCAGTCTATATACATTGATAAATGCTAAACGGCCTCTCTCAAAACATCAGACTAGATCCACACTACACATATGACGTCATAGTTCCATCGCAGTTTGTTACCTTTTTTGTTTTGTCGGCTTCTCCTTAAAGGGGTCACAAAACCAAACCATCATGGTTGGTCTCTGTGATAGAGATAACAATTATCATGAACAACTTCCACACAAAAAACTCAGAAAACTCTTTATTTCCATCTGCATGCATGATATCACAGATTTAATGTTGATTCACACACAAGACTTGAAAGACTTGATCGAGTCGCAAATATGACGTCATCGAGCCACCTGTGCCTCAAATAATTTTTCTTCTGTGTTTGATTTTTCTGTAATTTATTACAAATGTTTATATTCCGCAAATTGAATTGATTGCGGTTTTTTGTTGTTGCAAATGCTGAATGTCAAATATCTTCTAACAATTGACCATTATCAATTAACAATTAACAGTTGAATCTCTTAAACAATCGACATAATGACGGCATCATTGGTTTTAGTGTCAACAACTGTTTATATTTCTTAGTGTCAACAACTGTTTATATTTCTACCTTATAAATACGAAAAGAAAATAAAAAACTTAGAGAAAGTCAAAGATGTCAGATAGTAGTAGCACTATAGTAGCATCATAGATTTACAAACTGACGGCTTTAACCAGATACGATTTTTTAGACTATAGAGGACATCTTCGACACGGAACAAGACTTTTCTCAGCCGTTTGGGCTAGCTGTATTTCAACCCCCTCCCCCCCCCCCCCGCCAACTTTTGTTAAAAACTTTTCATAGGAGCCAACAATGATGGTTGTGTTTGTACTAAAAGGGAAAATATATTCTGAATCTGAATAAATAAAAACAAAATAAAAACATTCTGAATACATGCATAATTATTATTAATTGACAGGAAAGTAAAAAGGAAAGATATTTTCGATCCAGCGATTATTTTAGAGCTACTCCTGTATTCATGTATGTAGCATGCATGAAACTGTATTCTCTGTATTTGAACTATATAGTACATACTTGGTGATGTTGGCGCAGGTGCAACACGTCGAATTGTTTTTATGTTTCTTTGTTTAGAGATGTAGGGCCCCTATACACTATCGGAAATGACGTCATAACTTCCACGATGTCTCTGGGTATACTCTCCTTATAGCAACATACAACAATATCCCTTCCAAATAAAATATTGTCCTATATATGCTTGATTTAACATGCGTGATGGTAGCATCGTTTCAAGTTTTAATGTACAAACACAAAAGTAGAAGATGGTATAGAACTATAGATCATACAATGCATCGCATATTATTGCGCAAAGCCTTCTAACCCGAACAAAAGCTCATTGTTTTGTTTTGTTTTGTTTTGTTTTGTTTTGTTTTGTTTTGTTTTATATCCATGAAAGGGATTAACAGATTGGACCAATCAAAGGTGCAAGTTAAATCCACGTGCTTCCTTGTAGAATCTTTGTAGGATATTTATAATCCTTCCATTATAACAGATTCATTGTAATGTGTCTTCAATGTTTCTTTAATGGGCTGTAGTGTAGTCCGACAGCATGAATGAATTAAAACTTCATTGTCTTTATTTTAAAATAAAAGATGAAAACGCCATCCCTGCAAATAGAGAGGATATCGATATTTGATAGACTCGCCTAGATTCGCCTGTAGAGAAAGAAAATGGACTCGAATCCGACCGGCCTCGAATCCGACCGGCCTCGAATCCGACCGGCCTCGAATCCTACCTGCCCCGAATCCGAGTACTACAGCCCTGCCTTTTAAGTCCGGCTTGCACATTAGCAATGTATGAAAATATAATCATGCGTTTACAACAACTGTTTTTATCACTCTATATTCATTATGATGCGAGTAAAAACAACAGCATTTTAACAGTGTCTAATAAATTACAGATCTGTTTCCCCTCCCTTCCTGCAGTCGCACGCAATCAATATCAGTTTGATGACCGAAATAAAAATCAATTAAGTCTTGTTTTGATGACTTTTAAATTTGTGATTCTCTTGTTCATGTCTGAAGTATATCAAGATATTCTTGTCACAAACGATGAAATAATGTCATAAATATGTTCTCAGCAGAGACACGCGATGGTAAAACCGATGGGAGCGCTATAGGTCGCCAGCTACATAATTTATTTATTTGTTTTACTTCAGTGCCACTCAGATCGCGTCATTTATTATAATTTCTTTTTTTTATGATGGAAACGACAGAGGTCGAGTCACTTTTGTACCAAACTCTTGTTTCTTCCTCTTCTTCGAAACAGATGCTGGGTTATGTTCGGAATTCAACCAATGTCACGGCTCAGTGATTACGTCATTTTCTCGGTCGTTTCGGGGTTGAAGAGGTCAAATCTAGATCGTGTGTGACTGACACAGACCATTCATAGTCCCAAAATATGCACTTTGTTGGTTTATGGAACGCCAACTATGACAGATATTAGGAATGTATATCTTACTACAGTCAACTTATAGATGCAACTTATTACATAGAGTTTACGTGATTAAGTATACATATGTTTCAGTGATAGCAATCAGTGCCAGGCACAAAAAAAAAAGGGGGTGGCGAGAGCGGGGAAGGTCCCACCTCCTTCTTCACTCGGGGGATAGACGTTCACAGTCGGGGATGTTTTCTAATGTCAGTCGAGGAAGAATTAGACCACTCCTCCGGGCCTAGTACGCCCTCAGTTACAGCCAGAATCCAGAGAGTGTGGTGAGTGTATCTACCTCTGACTTTCTTCAACCTTACACAAACATTAGGCATTACTTAGTACAACGTTGGTTTAGACCTATTTAAATATATATAACTAGCTTATAAGACAAACTTGTAATGCAGTTAAAATAAAAAATAAATAAAAACCCATTTACAATGCATTACAAATTTATCAAGGTTTCTCGTGGTGTTGTAGGGCCCTATGTCACCCATGGGTGCTATGTTGTTCATATAAAGACTAACGGGCATCATTTGGTTGAACTTTGGGAATTTACAAAACAATGGTTTAACATTAACATTTAGACCTGCATTTAGGTTCTGACGTCATTGTAAACTGAGCCTTAAAGAAGCATTCTAAATTCTCATATATTTAAAAGCGAATTATTTCAACAACATAAATAGCTTTATGAAAACTTTTCTAAATGACTCATTTTGTTTTCGTTCTTCTTTGAATAATACGTGTTCAGTCTTAGATTAATATTCTGCTTTAATTAAGTCATATTTGAAGTGCTTGAGAGACCCTTGATCATGTATACTATACGTATAAGCTGATTAACAAGATACTTGTCCAACCTGCCTGATAAGTTTCTGACAAAGGTGTTAAATATCAACCAGTCAAAATTGAACAAACAAAAATAAACATAATAAATAAGGAAAGACACACACAAAAAAAACGGAAATCTAAACGGCTATAAAATATCACCGTGATATCCAGAGGTATAACTCAATAAAAACCTCACTCTATAAGATTTATAGATGTACCCTTTGATTGGAAATCTTTACCATGAAGCAATTTCTCGCTTTTTGACTTGAAATATGAAGATGTCAATTGGGTTTTATGGCTATCATAGGTGTTAACTATTTCAGAAATACCAAAGGTAGTGAGACATGCTCACAGGAAGTACGTGGCAATTGTCTTGGAAACGCCACTGCTTAAAGCTCGTCTCTTTCCCCCCCCCCCCCTCCACCAACCCCCCCCCTCCAGAAAAAGTTAATTCCAGAAAATCGATAGTGTTAAATTAGACAATAAAATGTGTCAGTAAAAGGAAATTACTGAGATGGTATAGGGCATAAATAGAGGTTTGTGAAATTAGGGTTTGGCTGACCAAGCTTTTTTATCCTAGTATTTCGGGGTGGGGTGGTGGTGGGGAGAGGGGAGGGGAGGTGTACTGAAGATTTATAAAGATGTTGCTTGGTTAAAAAGGGAATACAGTTTTGACGATTAAAATGGTCCGGTTTGATTTGTGCCGTTGTATATGTATACCATATCACACATCTGTTTCACAAGAATGCCTAGTGCAATTTACCATGGGAACAATGTAATACGTTCACCTCAATCGCCATCACCCCCCCCCCTCCCCTGCGGGCCCCCCTGTCCTCCTTGTTAGTTGCAAAGTATGTATTAATATCTACATCTGCTTAGTTTCTTTGTCTTTCCTTTTTGTCTTTTTTAATTGTTATTGTTTCATATGCAAACCTTTACAGCCTATCCACCCCAAATTGTATTACCAAACCGTCCGCTTTAATATTTAATATTAATGAAAATATGACTGCATATTTGACAGTTCCTGGTGATTATATTAACACTGTGTTGAACTTGAATTACTTGAATTATGTTGTAAGCAATTATAACGATGGGTACATGAACTCCCGCTCTCTCACCTCACACTTACCTCTTCGTCACCCTCCATGCCCGTATTCACCACCTACCGTCCCTCAATACTCAACTTTAACCCTCTCACTCACCCCCTCCCCCACCAAACCCCCTTCCGCAAACCCCACCCCGTGGACAACTGTTTTAGCCCTTGCTACTAGTTCATAAACTGTTCAGTAAGGACTTAAACACACTGTAAGCAAGTCCTCTGTATACGTAACATTGCATTACTAACATGTTTTCAGTAACATATAGTTTAAAAGTATGCTGTATTGGCCCCAAATATGCTAGATATTCAAATATGGTCACCTTTGGTCAAATTTTTTTAACTGTTTTAATTACAACCTTCGAGGACATTTTCCAACTGGAACATTCAGTCATCTTGTGTGTTCCTTAACAATGTCTGAGAACAATTTGGAGAGTCAAGACCTCCAGGAAAGTACTTTCTGAAAACTTCTAGCAATTATATATAGCGTGCTATCATTTGGGGCCTATACTGACTACCTTTAACTTTGGCATGTTGTAGCTGTGGATAATTGCATTTCTGACATGGTATACCATATATTATAGTTGAATTGTATTTCTATTGTATTTTTTAGGCTCTCCTACAAGCAGGAAATCGCGAAGAAGCCACCATTGGCTTATAAAAGCCGCAAGCTGACCGACGTCAGTCTCTTAGATTCATATTTTAACGTCCATGATTATGAATTGTCAACAACTCTGTAACTGGACGACATACATTAATCTTGGAGTGACTCGAACTCGGGACCTTATGATTGAAAGGCACCGGCGTGGCACTGAGCTAACACCCCGTAGTTACTACTAAAATTGTGAAAGTCATTTTCACGGTAAAAGCTAAATGTTTAAAATTAGGAGATTTATGAATAACCTTCTATGACTTTAATTCCGCTGAGGCAGTATATCATTTATTGATATTTCTTAAGTGTGGTAAATAAATAATAAATAAACTTCACTTCCCATATATACGCTAATCGTGTGGTCATGTGTGATATTTCAACGTCCAGCCTAATCCTATATAGAACATATTTACAAACACGTCGTACGTGCCTATAGCCTTGGTTATTGGGTCCTCAGTTTACTGTACTTTCCAAACTTTTTACCCTCTTTTCCTTCATCTTTTTTTCTTCTAAAGTCTCCTAAAGTGTTGTTTCGAGAACTCGCGAATAACAAATCTTAAAACCGAAAATGGGGTTATAGAAATGTCAATGTCACGTTGAAGAAAAATAAAGCAAAAAAATGTCAAATATGTTTTCTGCCTTCAGGCATATGGCACATGCACCTGAACGTGTGTATAGCGATTAATTTTCGCGCTACGGGGCGAAAACGCCCCACGTGGGAGCATTATAGCTTTCACAATTCTTATATTCATTGTGCGAGAAAACAAACACATAAACACACAAACAAAGTCAATAGAATCGACAAAACCAGATGGTATTTCATCAGGGCAGTAGAATCAAGGTTATTTCCAAAAAAAAGAGATGTAGAACTTTAGATAAGAAAAAGAAAAAAAAAATCCACAAAACTTTTTCGACTGAGCTGCATGTTTATCGGTTCTAGTGAATTGGAGGGATTAACCAGTGCAAACACCGGATATAAACACCTGGAATGTAAAGGCTATATAAAGGAGAATATTAAATGAAAGTAAACAAGAACATTTTGCTCGGTTAAAAATGTAAATACTTTGTTGATATATACCTTGTAATCTTGAGCTGTTTAAATGATATCATTGAAAGTTTAAAGAGTGATTTCTAAGTAACGGCACTTGTTGTTGTGAAAACGACATAACACGTTCGTAGAAATGCACATTTTTTTTTGTATGGAACGCCAAAATAGACGCCCGAATATAGTATGCTGATACTGTACTATGCTCATACATAATCTCACCGTCACTCACGGTGAAATATATGTCTAACTTGCTATACACAAATCTTTTCCCTGATATTTATTGATACTTTTCTGAGTGATGTAAATATCAGATGCGGATTGAATGATTGGCCAGGGGGGAGGGGAGGGTTGCTACACCCACCCCTACCTTACTTCTGTTTTTTTTCTTCTATAAATCAGCTGAAAACATGTAAATGTGATCATGACAACCGGTGCCATTGTCGATCGAGTAATGGCGGTGATATTAGACTACACAGGCAACTGACACCTTAACGTCTGCAGGAGGGTCGTGGGTCCTCCTAGCATGAGGACTGGAACACATCTGTTCCAGTTTCCTATTCAAGCGCTACATGGCTGCAGTAAAGTGGGTTTTCCATCCCCTGGAGAAAATGTTCCCATCTGAAATGTTCTTTCTATGTGGTAAAACAAAACGAACCAAATTGAGCACAAACTGCAAACTGGATAGCCAAGATGTTAATTTCGAGTCATTATTAACTTTCCACACATGTACGTACATGTACCTGCTAAGAGTCATTGAATAACTGCCTCCAGCCATCATATTCCAATGTACGATCATTTCAGAGGTGGAAGGTAAAATTGTACTAATTTTGTTATATATGAATAATAATGAATACTTATAAGCCCTTAAATTGTCATCTTCGATTTTAGCAAGAATGTGATTTTTTGGTTATGTTGTTGGTTTTTTAGAAAGTCATAACGTGTACGTGTGTGGATGGATAAGCGCCAAGGTGGCCCTCTTTAACGACTTGTTCATCTGTGTACGCTGTTTAGTACATATATATTACGTCCTTTCCTTGACCTCAGGATTAGGTCTGTACATAGAAAAGATCTGTGTCAACTCCAAAGCAAATAAAAAGTGTTACGTTTTTAATATGATCAAGTATAGGCTGTATATACTGGGTTTGTTTTTCTTGGCAAAAACCGTTATCTGTTTGTACTTTGTTAACCTGGAAGTGACATTTGCTGTCATTCAAAGTCTATGTCAATTGAAGCGGTTCTTTTACCCTGACTATAGAGTTCACGGTGGCATTCCATTCAACTCTCAGCGGACTTTTGGAAAAGTCCAAGAATCCAACGGCCTCGGTCGGTTCGCGGGTGCTTGGCAGGTTTATTTATAATTCTATGATGTAGGTTCTTATCCCGTGTTGACTGTGTCCTCAGCTGCGGTGGGGATGCTGTTATATACCAAGCGATCCAAGCTCGATGCCTCAACATGGCCTCTCTGTCGAGAAATTCACGGTATAGGTATAAAGGTGGCCGTGAGAATCTCGATGGGCCCTGCTCCCTAACGGTCACCTCTCTTCAATAAGGGTCACCTCCGATCCCTAAGAATGTATAATTACTGATATTACTGGATGCCGTCATACCTGTCCTTATACTTCATGACTTCCCTTCCCCCACCTGCCCACCGTACCACCCACCGTCATCAAAAGATTCCAGAACGGTTGGTAAATTAAATAAGAAGTGGGCTGTCCGCCGAACCTTTAAAACTAGTCCAGTCACTTTTCTTGATGAGCCTCGGATGTTATAAGGGTCATATATAAGATAAAAATGTACGTGGTATGTATAGGAATAAAAACCTGGACAGATAGCAGTGACTATATATATATATATATATATATATATATATATATATATATATATATATATATATATATATATATATATATATATATATATATAGATATAGATATATATATATATATATATATATATATATATATATATATATATATATATATATATAATATATATATATCTATATATATATCTATATATATATATATATCTATATATATATATATATATATATATATATATACATATATATGTCACACAAAAAGAGCCTTGCTTCCGTGTACCGGGCAATATGCGACACATATATACACCTACTCACAGATCTAGCAATTAAGTATGATCATTTAATGCGAAGGGAAGATGTTGTTAAACATGGATTTGATTGTTATTTTTTATGATCATTGTTTTTCCTCACCATATTGTTGTCTTCCACCCTGGGTGGGATAACTGTTATGTGAACATATTCAGTAATAAAGGGTTGTAAAGATGTACGTTTAATCACTTCTGAAATGATTTCCGATCGCTTTATTGGGAGGTGATGGTTTCAACACGTGCCGATTGATCTTTCTTTGTTAAGACCATCCTCACTATAAAGAACAGAAATATAGAAGTGCTTAACAGTTTATAGTTATATTATTCAGTATATATTGGTGGTCCACACGTAGCCTACCAGATGCAATTTATTCGTAGTTATTTGAAGAAGGAAATTTGCCATTCCACGGGTCACACATATCAAAATCTAATCATTATGATATATATAAGCAAAGATAAAGACGTGGGGGGAAAAATGAACGCTGCTCATTTCGTTAAGACGAAAAGTACAACGCTCCTTTCCACAGGTGAATAAATTCATTGAGTAATTTCTGTTTTAGGAAACGTGAGTAAGCAACCCGATTTTTTTTTTTTTTTTTTTTTTGTGGAATTCTGAAGCAATCAAAGATTTCCCTCATGTCACTGGAGTGTTACCAATGGAAAGCATCTTGACCACTGAACCAGTTAAATTAACCTTTCTTGGTCGTCTTTCTTTCATTCTTTTCTTTTTCCCTCGAAAGTACTTTTAGTTCGCTTCTGGGTAAGAGAAACCACTTGAACAAGTCGATGTTGTACTTTTTCTGTGTGCACGAAATGAGGTCATTGACCCAGTTTGAACTCTTCGGTATATCTGTATAACTCAATACGCGTATAAAATGTGCGAACATGTATGGAAATAAAGAAGCAAAAAAAAAAAATAATAATAAAAGTAGAAAAGCAAAAAAAAAAAAAAATTGGAAAGAGAGAGAGAGAGAGAAAGGGGGGGGGGGGGGGGGGTATCCGTTGGTACGATAAGGAAGAGACTTGGAGTAAGTCAAAACTGCCCTGCGTTACCTGTAATTGAAGAGTGCATGTGTCATAATAAACGGAGGTCAATGACCCCGAAATCAGTTCTTTTTCTTTTTGGCGGGATGTAGGTTCTCGTATCTCATTACAAGCCCATAGCCATGATTAGTTGAGATAGTGGCCCGGTTAAATTAGACAGAAAAAAAAGAGGGGTAGAGAAATTCTTTTTCTCCTTTTTTTGTTGTTGGTTACTGTCGTTGGAGGAATTCATGTTGAAGAAGATCAGATAGAAACAAGAAATCAGGGAATGATGAAAGAAAACAGGAAAGGCATTGGGTGAACTGCTTATTAAAATGAAAACTTCCGTCTTCTTCTGAGAAAAAAAATGCGAATAGCCTGATACCAAGAAAAAAAGGAAAAAGAATCGGGACGAATGTTGGTTAAACCCTAATGTGAGGTTCAAGGGGACTATCTGTAATATGTATTTATATACATAGGTACTTATTGGTTCTATATGGAATGCGAACGTGTGCCGTATAACACGCAGGGGGTGATTATACTTTTTTTTTTTCTTGATTAAATTATGAAACACAATTTTGGGTATAATAATCTAGCAGACGAAGGGACAATGATAACAGGAAATTATTGTTGAATGGACTTTTTAGGCGCTTAAAATGTTTGTTGGTGATTTGTGAACCCTTATAAGTCAGATCAATACGTGGAGGTCACACGAGAATAAAAACTTAAGCGACATTAAGTTCTCTGCCCTTTATATCTTTATTCTCTCCTTTTAATCTATAGTCAAGGGCATTACATAGTACACGTAACTGCGAGACTGTACACTTGTAGGCGGGGTTTTTTTTTCATCCATTTTTTTTCTTTTCTTTTCGTGTTATTTTATTGATGGCCTAATCGCAAGAAGTGAGAAATGAGTGTATAGACACAGAGAATGGACCTAGCTAAATTGAGAGAGGGTGGGGGTGGGTGGGGGGTGGAGGTAGAACAAAATATACGAAAAGTTAACATTGTCAATGGACAAAGGACATAAGAATATAATACGTGTTTGTTGTCAATGGAATGTGAAATATAAAAGTAGAATTTAATATGTTGGTATTAAATTTAATATAGAATTTAATATGTTGCTATTTGGGGATGAGGGGGGGGGGGTGCAACAAAGTATAAGCATATATGAAACACTTGTTTAAACTCGTACGGTGTTATATCGTAATAAGTATTTGCCCATTATTTGAGTGAGGTGATGTCATGTGAGCCAAGTTTTGAGTAACCATACCACAAAAAAAGGCAATTTTGTTGTTGTTCTTAATATGTAAATTCCTCAATGGCAAGACAAAGAAATGCAACAATTAAAATGATAACCGTTGTCTTTAATTCTCCAGTCACGCTTTAAATGGATGAGCCAAGGATAAGAGGGTGTCCCTAAAGCTAGAGAAGCGAGCAATTGCGAACGTCGAACGGCGTTGGGCCTTTAGGGTCCGGGTCAGCCCCCCCCCCCTCTCTCTTTCACCCCTGATGTGAAGTCACTGCCGACGTAAACTGATCTACGTGCGGATTATTTGAAAATAGTTCACAGGGCTTGAAACGAGATTAATATGAGTTGGGTCAAATATCTTGAAGTCACTTACCTTAACAAAGTGACAATTGTATCCTGATTTCCTTCATGTTAAATGTATTCCCATTTCCTCTGTTATTAGTATCTCTGATGGATACGACAGGGTATACAAGCCTGTTCTATTCCTCATAATCGATTGAATGTACAGAGGAGATATCAAATTCATAAAAAAATATTTTATATACATAAAAATAGATAACCACAACACGATACTTATACACGTGATAGAATAGCTCACGTAATAAGGCTATACATATAGCTCTATAAGGGCATTCAGTGGTACTTAATAACTGCGCTGCATGTTTACTATATAGATATAACTTTTAAACAATGCTTCTCAACATGGAATCCGTGGACCCTCCACTGGTATTCGGTGACACTTTCGAGGATGGATCACGAGGGAAAGGGATCCCTGAGAGGGGGAGAGGGGGTGGCGTGGTTGAGGGAGCACACGCGGGGAAATTGCCCACGGCTTACCATGGTGTGTCACAGCTATATGGATATATCTGTCATATTTTAACGCCCTTTCGATAAACATAATTAGTTTGCCATATTTTATTATTATTTATTCACGTTTTATTTATTTTTAATTTTTTTATTATATATTTTTTGGGGGGCTTTTTCTCATTTCCTTTACCTGAACTAGCTCAAAATACAGATACTTGAGTGCGTGTACGCCAGACGAAATATCCGCATACTGCCATATGGATTCTAAAGTTTCAAACTTCAAGACTTGTTTCACGGAAATTTTCGAAAGCGGCTACATATAGCATATACTATAGGTATACAAATCTGTATTACAAATCTCCACTTGACACCATTATCCAGGTACTTAAGTTTAAATGTGTGTTCACTATATCCTCATTTCAATCTCTATTGAGCATTGGACCGAAATAAGATAAATGACGGCGCACTATCAATTTAAACACAAGACGTTTGCATTTGATAAAAAAAAATATATAAAAAAAAAGTTCATGGTGAGGTCGGTTGTACTTTTATTGCTTACACAAGAAAGGTTACGTGTACTATTGTAGCGAAGAGTCGTACCACAAATTGAGCGTGTGATACAAAGGGCTATTCGCACTTGAGAAGTACCTCAGACAAAACTATTGAGTTAGTTTGGTTGGGTGCTTTCAATAGGAAATCCCTACCGTGGGACCTTCGTAAGGAGTCGGTTTGTCCGCCTCGGACCAGTCCAAGGCGACATGTCCGTCGGCTTTCGTTTTTAAACATACACCTTCCCCCGATCATTTTCTTTGGGGTATTTGTATTTTGCTTTTTGGGATTCTTTTTCAAATTGATTTCTTTTATTTTATTGGACGGGAAGAGGCGTTTGTGTTTCTTCTCTGCCTCATTATAATAAAAAAAAGATAAAAAAAAAGGTTTGGTCGGACCGATGACCCAGAAACTGGTGTTTCGTTACAATTGAAACTAGGATACGGTATCTGGCATTTCTGACACTGCACTTTGGTAACTTAGATAATTCACAAACTATAGATAACCTTATAAGTTAGTTGAAATAATTGTTAAATTAGCCTACAAAAGGTAAATGAAAACTTAGAGGCTTCACATAAGAGGACGATAAGAACACACAAAAAAAAAACACACAGAAAAAAAAGTACGTATGACCCAAAAGCCAATTGAGACTTTAAACTTGCTTTATATCGGTCTGTCGTAACTATACAGGGAATGACACTATCAACTCCTTTTTTTAATCTACAAGATAGAAACCCTTTAAAGTGTTTTGTCTCCAAATAAAAGCAAATGCGAACTTTGTCTACTTTATACACACACGGGTTCCAATATTCAAGTAGTCTATAGTTTTAACAGCAGTCTGGAATGTAAAAAGTACGATGGCTGTATTTGATTACGGTAACCGTAGCAGTTTACGGTAACCGAATAGCAGTTTAGGGTATGATTTAAAGTTACTGCATGCATGCACGCATGGTAATATCATTGACATTTTAGATTTTAAGCAACTCTCTGGTTTTCTCTTTGTAAATGCGCAAGATTGATCATATAAAAAAACCGCGCCAAATCAATCTCAGCAGTTCAATATATATAGCCTGACGATTCAATCGCCATTGAAAATAATGTAGTATAAATATAATATAATATCGATATATATATATATATAAATATATAGATAGAAATAAATATATATATATATAGTTTTCTGTATATATATAGTGTAGTATATATATATATGTATGTATATATATATATATATATATATATATACTGTAGTATATATATATAATATATATATATATATATATACATATATATTTATACTACAGTATTTTTAATGAAATTTTATACGCATTCACACATCAGTAGAATCACTGTGGTCGAACTTCGGTCTGTGACACAAAGATCCGAGGTTTTATTCATTCCTTCGGCTGATGAGTCCCAAAAGGACGAAACCGGTCGTGAAGTGGAATTTGTCTGGTGTGTTTATCTTTATTAATTATATACATAACTCACCACACTTTTTATTAATTTCTGAATTGCTCACCCCATTAAAATGAGAGGGACCGGACCGTTAGCACGTGATTGCATGGACTCAAATAATTATATGAAGATTGTACATATTTTAGACGACTAAATATACTTTCTCAAAAATGTGCATTTTACGATGTCGTTCATTTCCGTTTTGTGATAGGCTGGGTACATTATTACTGAAGGTCTCAGCCAATTAAAATATCACTGCGTCAGTCAGTGGGTAGACAGTGGGTGATGGGTTGGGAGGAACTCGGGGAGATGGATGGATAAATATTATTAATGACAATTAAGCAGCGATCTTAATACCGTATAGCTTTCTGTACACGTTTCTCTTTTAAGATCCTCCGTGACGTCACTATAGGTTGTACTTTGGCGCTAACCAGAAAATTAGTAAGTATGAAAGTAACAAAAGACATTCTTATACTAAATTTCGTCACTCTCCTGAAGAATGTTGGGCGTCTGGAAAACTAAAATTTCTGCGAGTTCTTTTTAACGCCGTTTACAATCTGCCCTTCAGCGCACCCCCACCCTCTCCCACTCCCTCTCCCGCATCAACCCTAACAGCAAATCTTTTTTTTGTGGAAAAAGCGTCATTAAAATAAACTTTTCAGCAGTGTTAAGTTTTACCTGGGTAACACTACATAGGCCCTACATAAGTTGGTGTATTATTTGTCATATCATGCTGCCAAAAATAATGAGACATAGGAATAATCTAACTGATGCAATGTTCG
Organism: Apostichopus japonicus; assembly: GCF_037975245.1. NCBI lineage: Eukaryota > Metazoa > Echinodermata > Holothuroidea > Aspidochirotida > Stichopodidae > Apostichopus > Apostichopus japonicus. Next base: position 12,126,864 of record NC_092569.1, on the reverse strand, counting down.
ACATGTTTTTCGCATCAAGATCATTGTTATTGAGCAAAATTATATCCGTTCACTTCCCCACCCCTCCAAATATCTTGCTCTCTCTCTCTCTCACTTTCTCGCCATCTCTTTGTTATAGATGAAGAGAAAAGAAAAAAATGTTTGACTAGAAGAAATGTTTTTCTTTTGCAATTCCATTTTTCAACTGAGATATTCACCTTTAAAATGTGATAAAATATTTGGATTGCTCCTTTAAAGCTAAATAAATTGTGACGTCAGCTCCTCGGTACATTTAGGCCTCAATGTTAATGTTAATCTCATTGTTTTTGTAAATTCTTTACTTATTCAACCAAAATACTTTCACTTAACAACAGAACATAATGGTCGGACCATCAACACGATGCGTACTTTTTAGTACATTGTCAACAAGTCCTTCTAAGCGATTAAAATGTCTTAATGTTTCCTGAATTTTGGGTTGCATCTGAAGAAGTAACTGCCTCAAAGTCTGTTTCGTAGACTATATTGTCCAGCCACTTTAATTGATGACCATCGGCTGTTTAGAAAAAGGTCATTTCTCAAATAATTAAAGTGTTATATATAGACATATATACCTGGAATGATAATAATAACGTATCACACTTAATTTTTGCGCCCAAGTCATCCTTAAACTTTACCAAACAACGAAATGTATACTTCAAACATGGCATCTATACTTTGAACCAGCAATGTTACTTTTAAAGGGAAACTACGCCGTTCCTTTAGCTAGGACAATATCATAGAAATTATTGAAACGAGAGTGTGAGAAGATGTGATCTGTGGTGACTTTAAATTGGATGTACACAGAGTTCTTTATTTCTGTTGGCTGTTTACTTGTTTGGTTTTTGTTTGTTTGTTTCTGTGTGTTTGTTTGTTGTCTCTTTTTATTGGGGGGGGGGGGTTGCTGCTATAGGTAATTATATAGATATAATATGATATCTTTTTCAAACGAGCTAATGATTTCCTTTAATAGCAAATATAGCAAACGAAGAATAAACATTGGACACCGTCTATACATCAGTTATCAAATAGGAAATATTTTCTCCGAGCTATATAGTGAATCACGCCTGTCAACAATAATGTTTTCCCCTCTTTTTTTCAACCTTCTTCTGCATTTGGCCTTGTTTGGTTGTTCCCTAACAATCTTAGACAGACTCTGGGGCGAGAATTTTTTCAATATTTACATCGAGGTTTTGGACAAAGGTTTTGACACTGTTCGAGACAGACAGAAGCCAGCAGGGTGCTAGGGATGAGTCGCGACTATAATGGGTACTGAAAACAAACTTAACCTTACCAAAAAGTGCTTCGGAAGTGTTAAATCCATCGCTATTAATGAGAAGTGTAACAGCAAATTAACACTGCCTGATCGATCCCGCAAGATTGATATTAAAGGAGAATTACATAGAGAAAAAAAATCAATAAAAAAAAAGGATCATAATAAAATCGCAATTTCAAAAGTTTATTTTGCACTACGATATAATGTAACTTACGTATGTGTGTATGTATGTGTTTATGTATGCATGTATGTTTGTATAAATGTATGGGTGTACGTATGTATGTGTGTGTGTATGCGTGTATGTATGTAATTTATCACAACCCTATACTTTGCTAAATTGATTTCATCGTCATTGTATCTCTTTTTCGTTTACTTTTTTTACTCTTTAAGATTCACCTCAAGTTCTGTCATTCACCATGATTCGGCTATTTTTTAACCTCGGAATGCTGCCTTAAAGTATTACAACAGTGATGTCACGTGGTGACAACAAGACGACGTCAATCTAGTGGGAAAATGGTGAAACAAATGGGCTAAGTGGTTGGGTGTACTTTTGATAGGCAAACGTGCACTCAAAGAACAAAATAGACCACAGGAAAGGGCGTAGTCGTGTTTTATAGATTCTCTTTTAATTGCTGCTAATGAATTTCTTGAATAAAAAGTCCTTGTCATTCTTGGAAGAAAACAAATTTGAATGAATCTGATGCAACTTTAAGTAAATGATTGAAGGTTAAAACTATTGAAAACTTGTACGTGTGGTGAGACATGTGCTCAAGGGTGGGAAATTGCCTCAACTCTGGGATAGCAAATGTGACATGTGACTCGCAAAATTACATCTGGCGCCATTACCAAATTGCCCGTGTAACAGGGGTTAAGGCAGAGTACAAACACCAATTATATATATATATATATATATATATATATATATATATATATATATATATATATATATATATATATATATATATATTTATATATATATATATATATATATATATATATATATATATATATGTATATATATATATATATATATATATATATATATATATATATGTATATATATATATATATATATATATATATATATATATATATATATATATATATATATATATATATATATATATATATATATATATAGGCCTTCCGAAGTAGATTCAATGTTTCTTATCCCTAAATGTACTCTGACCAGGTGGGTTTGATTAAGAAAAGCTGTCGAAATCGAAAGAAAGAAATGTATTTTCTGTTGCCCTTATGGCGCGATTGTTTACCCTTAAATCACTGCGATCGCCCATATCAACATGTGCATTACACAAATGAAACCTATATAGGCTACACTCGTACCTTCCACCCAATTCCAAGGAGGAAACGTCTGGAACGTCTGGGTTTATTCATTGCAATGGAAGAAAATGACACAATTTGCAAGCTTCATCGGTAAGACCAAAAGAAAGATATATCTATTCAAGAGAAGAAACCTAACACAGGCTAGTCACGAAAATGAAGGTAGTCCTATGCCTAAACTAAACAGAGTGATTTGATTGGCGCATGATCTGTTGGGCGGAGCTTGCAAATTTGATTGAAGTTTGTATAATCTACGGACTCGTTATTAAATTTGGCGAATTTTATTCAGCTCGAAATATTTAACGACCGATAATTCAATAAAAATAATTAATATTGACATGAAAATTGCATAGAATGGTGTCATTTTCTCTGAGCTTTTAGGGCAGTAAGCTGGAAAGGTCGAAGTTTAAGTTCAGCAAACACACATTGAGACTTTAAATTGTTGCAGAACTAATAAAGGCAGAGGTAGCCCAGTTCATAATATAAACAAAACACAATATTTAATCTGTTGAAAACTCAATAGTTTAATGTACACAGCTCTGATGAACTTCAGCCCTGACATTTAAATAGCTGGGAATGTTTCCGAGCAAATAATATAACGATTGCACTATTACCGACTCAAGTGCTCGTGCTTGTTCGCTCTGGTCCCGTTTCCTTGCCGCGATGTAGTGAACGTCATTATTAGTGGCGCTCTTCCGCATTACATTTATATTTAAACACAACCAGTTCTCATGTACTGAAAATGTTCACTTACGGTTTCATTAATCACTTCATTTTGACAATGTAGTACTGAAGTAATGAAAATAACATTCAGTAAAAGGATTGCTTTGAAAATGAAATTGCAGTAATACAGCAGAAATATAGTAAGGATTCATGACTCAGTGTCAGCCATTTCTCTGCTAGAGAGTTGCCGACTCATGGAGTGATGTTAAGAGTTTTTTTTTTTTTTAAGGACACACCTAGGCCTTGAGAGAGATATGATTTGCGGGAAGAACAGAACCGTCTGACTACAGTAAATATATGCTTGAAATATTACTACAGCGGCATTAATAACTGTTCCTTAAAGCAAAATATTCTCAGAGAGTTATAAATAAATGAAATTGTCTGTAAGATGTCTCCTGTCGTTCATTTTGTCTCCAGTTTTAGAGCCCCTTGTACTAATAGTATTAGCATTATCAATATCATGTGTATATGTAATAAAGTTTCCGAATTGCTCGTACCGTTAGTATAATTGCTTTGAAGCATGGTTATGAATCAAAAGCTAGCATTTATAAAATTGTTCCCAACTTGCTAGTCGATATAGTTGATAGAATGAATTTTGCAATTACGCCCTCTAATTATAGAACGTAAAACTTTGAAGTTCCTCTATTTTTTAAGAGCGCAACGGAGAACAGCGTTAACATTAATTTTTGTAAGATTTACGTTGCCCAGTTTTGGGGTGAAACTGGAAAGTTGTCATAACCCATAAGAAAAATGTAAATCCAAGCTTGAGTCTGTGTCGCTGTATAGACATTCCTCGGCAAACTCCCAAAACAATTTTTCCAAAGCCACATCGTTTTTCTCTCAAATTAAGATTGTTATTTATCAAATAAAGTGACCCTCCCTAGATTCTGTACCCAAAAAGTTCTCAACATTCCGTCGCCCTTACAATTTTCATATAGAAATATTAAACACATGCAAATAGCACTTTAAAAACTTCAAACCTTTCAGAATTTTTCTTTAAAATGAAACACGTGACGAAAGGAGAACGGCTTGACTTAACAACTTATCAATATCAAAACGATGTTGTTTTACTGGTAAGTCAAGAAACATTCCACGCAAGTAAATCTTTCCTAAATGTTTCTCCTTACATAAAAAAAAAAACTGAAAATGAGGGTGTATTTGAAACTGGTAGTTAATTGCTTTATTTAAAAAAAAAGTACCTATCGGAGATGGAAACATATATCAATGGTGAGATTAGGCCCCTACATAAAAGCAATGTCAGTAATTGTGGTCATGTTAGAAACTGTATCACTGTAGCAATACAATTTAGACATTGCCCCCTCAACTAGGGAACACGATCACATGGCAGTTAATAGAGAAAAGAATGTCTCCAACACTTATAGCGTTATGATGTCATATCTAGACTTGTTCAAGTCATCCATCAAGCATATGATCTATTACTTGAGACCTAATATTTCCAAATACTATATCTAGTGGTTTCTGTTTATCATTACCATCTGTATTATTATGTGTAGACAAAATAAAATGAATGAAATAAAAAATGTTTTCTAAGAGCGAAATCTCGTTACTCTTCAAAATAATATCCAATAATTCAAATGTTATGACAAATAAGAAGAAAAAAGATATTCGATCTCTGCTGACCTTACTTTATCGCCCTATATTTATTTGTAAACCTGAAGAGATTCATAAATTATAAAAATCCAAAATAATTAAAACATCTTCACATTTACTATATATCTGGTCAGTAACTTGCGGCACAAGACTGCAATGGTGTGTTTGAGAGGGAGGGGAAGGGAGGGGCAAATTAGTATACCCATCACCACTGATTTTGGTATAGGGATGAGGGCAGGTGCGTCGGGGTAGTGGTCTCATTGTACCCTGGCTGACTGTTGAAAGTTGTCTCCGGACTGACGAATAAGGTGAGGGAGCGAGGGGTGGGGAGGGGGCATGGTTCGGCCTACATTTGCGCACGCCACTGACTCAGAATGAAGGGTTGTGATTGATTTATTAATGCATGTATTTGCAGCTGATTTCTCTAATTGGTGTAATTCCGTCACGTGACAATTATTTATCAGGTTAAGTTTACTCTATAAGCTTGTCAGTTGCATATATACCGACGCCTTAATACATTCATATACTTTCCGTGTGATTGACCCCATCACCTAGACTATGTAACAGTATTCGTCCACAAGAAACTAAATATATATTTTTTTTTAATTATTTAATTATTTAATTTAGAAAAAAACAGTATTCGTCCACACATGATAAGGTACCGTATTCGAAAGAATTCAATACAGATGGTATATAGATATACCCTTAAAAAACAGAACATAGTAATAACAACCACGCCCAGATTTGTATAGGATAGACAAATAGGCATACCACTGTGTGATTTAGTGTTGTTTGCATATTCGTCCACATTGGAGAAATATAATAATATAAAGAGCAAGACATTTTTATCAACCTTTTGAAGATCTGGTATGACGTTATAAACTAACGTTGCAGTCAATAAATGTAAAATCACAGCCAATTGCTCAATACGTTATAATTATGTTACATCTATAGGCTATGTAAAGATATGTACAAATTTGGTCGGATATGAACTTGGAAATATAAGCTGAAATTGCTGAATATGACTGATTGGTGTAACTAAGTAATAAAGTGCTCCATTGACTTACACACTAAATTCTTCAGCTTAAAATGTCGTTATCAACTGATATGTCCTATACCCCCCCCCCCCCCCCAACCATATGATATAGTTGTTGGCATGATCGGGCTAGCGCATCATAGTACATTCGAATTTATCCCTCCATGACCATTTAAAGTTTGAGCTAGAAGAAGTCGAAATTTAGCATATTACTCCCCAACCAATCTGCCAGTTCTCGTTTCAGACATTCCCTGTTTCACTCAGGAATTTCTACAATTACTTAAATCACCTTCAATCCGCACGATTTTTTTTAAACCTAGTTTATTTCATCCTCTTCAACATGCAAACCATAACAAAGAATGCGGTACTAGATCCTGCAGATAAGACAATTTTGCGACGTTGGTTAACTTCTCAGGCGCGCGTTATACACTATACTCTAGTTCTGGTTAAGTGATACATTGAGTTAATCTTCTACAACTCTGTCCACAGCATCGCCCATAACCAGAGCAGGCGCGGCGGAACGGAAAAATTATTGGGGGGGCTAATGTGTGGAGACTATCAGAGCCGTATATAGAGAGAGTTTGGCCAACCATGTAACCGATTTGGATTGGTCGAGAGGGAAAACGCCCACACAGGGTGGTAAAATAGGTCCACTTGAAAACTTTATAGCAGACGACACGCATACTCACAGTGTATAGACTATCGTTTGTGTACACGAAAAAAGTACGAAATTATGAAAGAAATGGTGCTGGGGATGCTGCAATCGGTCAGAACATGGATATTGTTGTTTGATTATCCGACTGACCATAAAAGAAGAGGAATTTTTGGAAGTAGAAAGAACAAGATGGAGATCTAGTGAAAAACAGTCTGTGTAGCCTAGGCCCATACTAGCCATAGGCCCTAGTGTAATACGAGTAATGTACAAGCAATGCGAGAATTTTACGTTCAGACTGGTTTCTGTAATTACATGCATGGCTATTCTCTCTCGTTTTACGATCCACAAATTCGATTTCATTATGCCAGCTCTCCTAATCATAGGCATGGCAGTTTCAGTCGCACATATAGTTATCCTAATTCCTAGTTATTGTATGCCTAGGCTATGCCTAGCCTAAAAAAGTATCACTTTTAGTTTAATGTAAAAGGGTGGGCTAGCCTCTAGGCATCACGTAAAGCCCTAATCCTTAGTTAAGCCCGAAGCATAAGTTAAGCCTGGGCTTAGTTAGACCTGGACCATTCTTGCTATTACTACAACTGTTATAGCACATTACATAATATGGCACAGTATAAGGCCCAATTCAACTACATGTAGGTCTAAGGAAAACAAAGTAGCCTAGGCCTAAACTAGTTAGGCTAGGTCTATACTCATTGGCAACTTGTGGGTTGTGTACACATACAGGCCTAATTATATAGACCCTTTTAGTATGCCATAAACAAGTGCCCAAATGGTTAAATGATCTTGGTTTGTGTTAATTGTCAGCATTGGCCTAGCCTTTTTAGGCTAACATGAATTCAGCCTAATTTTTTCTTCTTCAAAAGTATAGCCTAGGCCTTGGTTTAATTTGGATGCAGTCAACTATCATTTATCAAAGTTGCATCAGTACCTCCTTATTCCCTTAATTGACACCCACATTGATGATTGAAGTTAAAAAATATCTTTTTAAATTATCTTTAGACAGTAAATTTTAACTCCCTGAATTTCAGGACTTTTTTTACAAATCAAAGGTGACATGTGCTCTGAAGAAAAACTCCTAACATAAAAAGCCACAGTTAGCAGACTGTGATAATGACAAACCTGGTGAGTGACTACTAGACTGAAATCCAGTTCCTGCAACCACAGCAATAAAGTCTTTGTTTTAATCAATGCACTTGTGTGTTTGAAACTTTCAAATGGACACTCAATGGCAGTTGGTTAAGATATAAGGTTTTACCTTCATCATGGAGAGTTGAAGGGAATCTGCCTCATCATCTGAATAATGGACTCAAGGATAGCAACAAATCATGATTGGATAATGATTTTGAGTAAGTAAATATCTGGCAATTTGAAAGTTTTTATTATTTTTTTACTTATTATTTAAGCTGTTAAGCTCACACACAAGCAAATGATCAAGTGACAACAACCGATGCAGTATATTTAAATGTATTGAAGACTTGCCCTAAACCGCATGCCGCGCTCTGAAAAAGTTTACTTTCCGTTGCTTGCAAGTGAAGTTTTTTTTGTGTCGCTACAAAATGCAGACAGTAATGAAACCTGATACCTTGTTATCTTTTATCTAGACCTGAGATGTCCACGCTGCTATGTGCACTGTGTTGTGGGTATTGACTGTGATGTTTGTATTGACTGTACACTTATGTCTATTTACAGATGGTAGCAAGCTGTATGTGTATTTTCTGGGATCAATGGTGGTGTCTAACACTTCTGTTACACCGCATTCGAAACTAGGTCAGATAACCGGCATGAGACGTTTCTTTGTGCGGGAGTCTCCACACCCTTTAAGGAGAAGTATTTATATCCCATTAATAGAGATAGAATTATGTTTCAATTGGTAGCATGCAACTTAAAATTTTGCAAACATTAGATACAATCAAACAATAACAAGGTTCATTTACAAGGTAATCTACTGCCCTTTATTTCACATTAGTCTGTCACATCAGAAGGTCACAGCTTTCAATAATTATACAAACAAATTCCCTTGATGGGTGCTTCGTTAGATTCCTGCAATTTTCAAGTTTATCAATGTAATAAGTTCTGAATGTGGCAATGTGGAGAAGCTTTGGGATAATCTGTGGATAAGACTGCCAGACTATCAACAAGATTCCACATCCATGCAACTCCAACTGCTTCCGTCACCTCCTTGCAGATGTACCACATGTCCAAAAAAAAGTCAGCATTGGTTAATGTAATTAAAATCTGGCTTCCTCCTGAGCTGGCAAATACACATGAATTGTCAAGTACAGAGGTCAGTGTGAAACCAATGAAAGATCTTCTCAGCTTTCAAGAAAACAAAGACTTGAAGCCAAATTGACAGAGGCCACACTGATACCATTCCACTCTCATAAGATGAAGGTATAACACACACTTCATTTTGCTTCTGCGATGCAGTGCCTGGTAGACTGTGAGGGTCACCCAATGGATGTTTTAACAACTGCCTGGTTTATAGAGCTCTGCAACAGATAATTCATCCTAATGTCTAGTCGTCATCCTGTCATGGCCTTGAGCAAGTTGAACCCACTTCAACACAAAGCAGCTATTGAATTCTTGTCTAGGTACTGTCAAATCCACATCACCATCATTGCTGGTTCCAGCTACGCTGACCATGATAAAAGAGTACAATGAGGGTTTTTTAATTCACCCAACAGAGCTTGCATTCCAGTACCTTTGGGCAGCTGAAAAGATATTCAGAAATTGTTATATATGAGTGTGTTTGTATGCATGCATATGTGTGATTTTCTTGCTTTACAGAACAGCTCCATTTTGATACGCTATGTAACGTGGAAACCTGCCAATCATATGTTTGAAAAAGGACAGGCTGAAACGATTCTTAAATGAAAAGCTTAACGACTTCTTGCATTTTTATACATCACTGTTCAGGTAAGGCCAGTAAAGGCAGTGTGAAGAATAAGTAACAATTAATAATTATCATTATGGCCATTTGCTGTCTGCATAATAACAAACTGAATGATGTCATCAGCCCTGTGCTCAGTTGACAACACTGACAAGTAGGCACACTATGTCAGTGTGATCCATGAAACCTTATTAAGGACATGAACGTATAGTATATATGTTAATGGAAAATACATAAGCTACAACATACACCAGTATTCAGTTGTTGCAGGTTTTTTTTTTCTCGACAGACCCATTCAATCTGTTGCACCTACTATAGCCTAGTACTACATTCCTGAGAAATTAACACCACAATATCATTCTTAGGTTTGCCCACAGACTCCCAACTATTGCTAACTCCTACACTCAAGTATAGAGTTTAGTTTAGTAGAAAAAAAGACCAGGAGAGACATTCAAGTCCCCATTAAGGACCCTAAGGCTATATGAGAGGAATAAAACCGAGGACATCAAATGTCATACCCAATTACAATGCTTAATGTACTCATCCAAAGTATTCTTAAACCCATTCACACTACTTGCAATTCAACCTTCTCAGGCAAACCATTCCATCCATTCACAACCCTTGTATAAGTTGTATTAGACTTTAGAGAAAAAGTTATGCCGAATATTAATCCTACTATGTAACTTCTGGAGTTTAATACAATGACCTCTGGTACAACTACTTTTTGGCAAACCTGAAAAGATCAGTGAAGCATAAATTGTCATTTTATGTGTAGGCCTACTTTATTTAATTGAAGGATCTATTAATGTAGGCCTGATGCTATAGTTGTGCGTCTGTAATCTAGCCTAGCCAGGACTGTGATGTGTGCTTTTCGTTTGTATGACTAAAGTAGGACTAGTTGTATGAGGCGTAAAATAAAACAAGTGTAATGACAGGTTTTCAGCTAGTTTTCTATGCATTTCAGGTGTGAAGATAAACGTAAATGTCATTAACTAACGCATACTCTAATTCATTACCTGATATCCATTTTGTTCCGTCGTATGCCTGTCAAAATCTGACATTCTGAGTCGCTTCGTTTGTTCGCAACGAGCACAGTGTGCAAAGTTGCTATATATTGTGTGTGGTGTTTTTCGTGTTTCGCGCAACTGGTAACGACAACTGGACCTATTTTGATGCCCATGGTTTGCGTGTGACGTCACAAATCGCCAGTTGGCCAAACTCTCTCTATATACGGCTCTGGAGACTATCTAAGCGGAGCGCCACCATCGGTTGGCGCGGAGCGTACAAGAAAATTTTGGGTTTTTCAAACCCCCAGATGGCCGGAAACGGCACTTCCCGAGTGTTTTATGCTGCGAATACCTAGCCCTAAAATATGGGTCTCAAGCCTGCAATTTCTCAGATTGCACGTTAAAGTCTGTAAAAACATTGTAATTTGTATATTCGTTGGTGTTTTAAGAGAGTTGCTATTACTCGTAGTGTACTCGCAAAGGCGTTTTTGATGTAGTAAGGGCAGTGGCGGAGCTAGGGGTATTGGTCAGGGGGGGGGGCAAGAATGGTCTATAGAGGCGCTTTCGACACTATCTAAGCGGAGCGCCACCATAGGTTGGCGCGGAGCTTACAGGAAATTTTTGAGTAAAGATACTCCCTAGATTGCAGGAAATGACCCTTTCCGGGCCTTGCTAATTTGCAGATAAACGGAGAATAAATAGGTGTCGTCGCCATTTTGTCGGAAAATTACACCAACAGAATATGACAAATGTCAATAGGTATATGAGAGCGCAATAAAATAGTCAATAATCGCGAATAAGTAAAAAGTAGTGAAAAGCTGAAAAGGGCGCCAGCAGTCCATTTGAGTCCGTCAGGGGGGGGGGGCATCCGCCCCCTGACTGTATATATAGACGCTCCTCCACTAAGTAAGGGGATGTTGGAGAACTGGCTGAAATGAGGCAAGTCATTGGCCTAATAGACGAAGTTGTGTTACGCTTACCGGTACTCACACTCACTGCTTCCACTTTTCACGGGGCGTGAAGACGCGGTTGGGGTGACAATGTGGTCTATAGCTAGGGGACGGGCCGAGGGTCCCCCAGCAATTACTAAAATTATTACACCTATATAGTATACGTGTGCATCGGATAGATCGACAAGTATGCATTGAAAAATGGGCAGATGCACGTTTCGGAGCCTTGGTAAATATTGGGGGGGCTTATCATGCATTTGCCCCCTCAACTTTTTCATTGGGGGGGCTGAGCCCCCCCAAGCCCCCCCGGTTCCGCCGCCACTGAACCAGAGACGTCAAATTATAAATGCCGCCACCCTACTTTCAATTTTATAGTAAATTAAATTTAAATTTAAACAAACCCAACTAAATGTCAGAAAAAAAAAATCATTTTATTTTATTCGCTTAATTTAGAATTTTAGAATTTGCCAACCATCAATAGAGGTTTTCAATGGTCAGATTTCTGATTCGAATGAAATTAAACAATTGAATCCCAACTACTACAAAGGCTACTCTGTTTGAAGACATTTGGATATTTTCCCCTTTAATGTACGCCGCCAATTATAAGACCACCGATCCCTTATTCTCTCCTGTTCTTAATAATTTTCTACCAAAGTTGAAATGATCATGTTAGCTTATAAAGTGCATGCATGTGGCTCTTTCTTCATCTTCTTCTTCTTCTTCTTCTTCTTCTTCATCTTCTTCTTCTTCTTCTTCATTTTCTTCTCATTCTTCTACAGTGGAGTGATGTAAACTGGAGCAAGCATTATTTTCATCAAAAATCAAGAAAAAGAAAAAAGAGCAGAGAACGGAATCTGTCTATAGCTCAACGGTCTCCATTCATACTCTCTATATCGCGCGGCAAATTTAATTGTCGCTTCATTTTATTTGATTATATGTAGATAATTTTATTTTTTTCTCTCCAAGCAAACAGCTCCAGTACTTTTTTTCCGTTGATAATTACAGAGACGTAACAAACTTGTATATTATACTTACAGCGTGCAAGGGCGTTATTTACGTACATCATTGCTCTCATGCCAAGGAACCTTGTGTATTATTGTGATAGCAAAAAAAAAAGGAAATTATATTAAACTTGTATACCTGTAACGTGGACATTTTCTTTTTTTATCTTTTCTTTTTTTTTGCGAAAAGTTGAAAGAGAGAATACAAGGACCTCGGTCTTTACACCGATAACGTTTGGCAATGTCAACAGACGTTTGTATACACATACAAACTATAAATGTCGCTTAGATACGGTAACGCACGCAGCTTATTGGACTAAATATATTGTTATTGGCTTTTGTGAACATATAAATTTAGTTAGTGGTAATCGAGGGGCCTTGCGAATCAGATAGAGTATATTAGTGGGCGTATATGAGAATAAATATAGAAAAAAAAACACGATCTTAAAATGTTAATATCCTTGATCTGGGAAACTTTACGTTATTTTACCACGCTAAGCAACCGCATGGTAAATGCCGAATGGCTAACAGATTGCAGTTTACACTGGGCGCATATTCTCTTCAAAGTTGCGCTCATTTTCAGGCGCGGATGCAAGGGGTTTGAGGTACATCACAACCCCCCCCCCCCCCCCGGTGTCCTTGCAACCTCACACAGTAGTTATTAGCAAAACCTTACATGACTTGTATAGACCTAATTAAACACGTAATGTTTAGCCTAAATTTAATTTCACATCTACTATGCTATTGTTTTTGTGGGGTGGGGGAGGGGTGGGGGAGGGGTGGGGGAGGGGTGGAGAAAGAACCCCAGATCCTCTACTTGGGACTCGGCATCAACACCCTTATTGCCACACCCTTCGGTTTTGAAATATTGGATCCGCTCCTCATTTGAGATTTTTTTAGTTGGAAGATTAATTTCATCAGTTATTAGCACAATCTTACATGTAGACCTACTTTAAAACCTAATTTTTAGCCTAAAAATGCCTCAAAATAGCAGAATTATACATCTAACATGCTATTATTTTGTGTGTGTGGGGGGGGGGGTGCGGAGAGGACCCTAGATTCCCTACTTGGGAGTCCGGCGACAACGACCTTATAGCCACATCGTTCACTTTTGATATATTGGATCCGCCCCTTATCTGGATTTCTGCTGGCTGAGAAATCCACCTAACTTCAAGTCGCCCGACCAAGACCAGAACCCACGACCTTGCAGTGACTGTTGCTAGGTTACAGTACGTATAGGCCTATAACGGCACCACCTTTATCCAATCGATCATAAGATTTGTTTAATGTCAAGAACATGCAGCTTTCTACAAAACATATAGTGTGACAGTGTGACTAAGGGCTGAAAGAGAATTATGGTACACATGACGTCACAATTTTTAACGTCGAAACGTTCAACATAACCTGAGATTTACATTTGTTTTTCTCGTTAGTCACGTGATAAAAAATATCAGAAGCCAAGAGTATTTGCATTAACCATTCGCATTAGCATGCATGCATGTACTAACGGATATTATCTGTTATCCCGTCTTTGTCTTAGTCTTTGTATTAATTCTACCCCCCCCCCATTCCACTCCCCCACCCCACATCCCCTCCCTAACCTCCTATAATCCCACCAACTCTAGGGCCAAAAATCATTCGGAACATGAATCCGGGGATAATAATCTCTGGACAAAATTGGAACCCAAGCTACGGACCTGACGCCATTGTGAAAGTATAGAAGACGAAATGTAGATTACATGAAGCTAATCCTCTAAAAGACTATATCATGTTGTTTATTTGCAATGATTAAAACGTTGTTTTTCTTTATTTCGGTTCCCTGAAAATGTCAAAGTTTTCACCTTGAAATGTTAATCAGAATGATATACTCTTCCAAGCTTTCACTAGCCAGCGATAAATTGTGATAGAATTGGATTGTAAGAAGAAAAAGAAGAAGAAAAAGAAGAGGGAGCCAAAAAAAGATGGAAAAAAAAACAATAACTGAAGTCATCAAGCTGCCTTCTAAATAACAACATTACTTCTCTCTTTGATCAACAACTACCGTCATTTGAAGATAAAGTAAAACCGATAAAAATGCCTCTGAAAATATCACCAAACCACCGTTTATTACTTTTTTGGGGGACAGAGCTAGCCAATCAGAAGAAACTGATTTTTTTGCCGGTACAGTATAGTATATATAGCCTGACTGTACTGTTTCTTATGAACTATTACGTGCAAACGGATTCGGCATAGTACATATATATAAACTCGTAAAATTCCAATGACGTATTCCGTTCGAGTTTTCGCTTCAGGCGGTAACTAATTCTCCATATTATCAAACTACGATTCCTCTGCTAGTTTCTCTTATATATTGATAGAGCTACAGTAGTTTCGTGGCTGCGAGTTGTACTGAGGTGGTTAAAAATCATCTTCGCCATCGGTCGTAACAAGGAAGGCAACTCGAGGGGAGAAATAGTTCTCTGTGAATAGAAATAATTTGAGTTGAATCTTATGTTTCGAGATTTTCTTTCGGTTGTATAAAATTAGGTTTACATTTCTGAGTTAATTTTGTTTCCTCGGAATCGAAGTATTTTTTTTTTACAAACTGCCATTTTCTGGTAGGAATACTTAGATTGAACAATTTCACTTTCTGCGAGTGCTTGTAGGAGAATGACTTTATTAATAGTGCAGTGACACCTACAAGTGAGGATTTTATCTCGTAATCATACCAAAAGGGTAAGTATATAATATTCATGCAAGTTATTTTTTCTTTCTTTCTTCTTGTATACTTGTTTTATGTTTATTTATTATTTATTTCATAATTGAATGGGGATAACATTTCAATTTTTTTCCTTCAAATATTTGAATAAAGAGATTGAATTGACAAAAAAAATATTTGTGTCGAAAATAATTGAATAACTTCAATTATCGCAATGTAAATTTCGTTTGGTAACGAACCCTCATGTAATGAATAATATTTCCATGGTACGCCCCTCACCATTTTGTATAGGTTGGCAGGTTAAATGTCATGTTACTCTGTTATTTGACAACAATTGTCAACGACACGAAGATGTGTATTTATAAAATTTCTCATATTTATTGCACTTCCTATTTTTGTTTAAAGGCATATCACTTAAAATATGTAAACAAAACAAAAATCGCAATACTTACAAATCACCTCTGCCGACAAAACAAAATCAATAACGCGTTTAAGTTGATTTCTCCAAAAGAATTTTAAATATTAATATAAAAGGTTCAACATTCATATACGCCCCTCCCCTCACCTACCCTACCCCACCCGCGACACAGACATCCTCCCATATCCTCTTACGTCCGTTGCCATATAACTAGAGGGATTGGGTTTAAATAGCAAGTTTCCATGGAGCCGACATCTTTCCTTTTATGGTATAAAGGTATGGCACCGTCACATTGAGCTAATTTTTAACACAGAGCACATGTTTAAAGGAGACACAAGCCCAGCCGTCGTCGTTGGTATATGTGATAGAGATAGGTGTCATTAACGACTTCCTCAAACGGCTAAGAACAATGTTATTCCATTTGTCAAATATCACAGGTTTAATGAGTGTCTTCCACACTCAAGACTAGATCAAGTCTAAATATGACATCATCGAGCCACACGTGCTTCAAGTTTAATGTTGCTCTTCATTTATTATAAATATATATATATATATATATATATATATATATATATATATATATATATATATATATATATATATATATATATATATATATATATATATATTTATATATATATATATATATATATATATATTATAATTATAAATTTTCTGTTAATGGAGAAGGCTTCTTTTCTTTCCAAATGCTGAATCTTACATAATGAATCTCCTTCTATATAAACTAATAATGAGATTAGTTTCAGTGGCAACACTGTTTACAACATCATTCTACTACCTTGAAAATATGAAAACAAGCACAATAATAAAGTAAACGGTTTCAGATTAGAGTGGCACTTTGATATTTACAGATTCACAAATATATCAGTTGCCAGGCACAGTCTTGTAAACTAGTTTACCTCCCAAACGGAACAAACTTTGTCTGAGCCTGTTTGTGGGAGTTCTTCTTCGCAAAAAACCTCTATCTTATAAGTTAAAGACGATGCTTGGGTGTATGTCCCCTTTAATATGGGTTGAGTTGCGCAACTGGATTGAATCGGTCGACTAATGATGGATGACGTCATAACAACCACAGTACGCCACGGGTCAATGCAGTATTACTATTACGTAGAACTCATACTGTACGTGGACAACGTACAGTTTTCGAAATACACGTACTTGACAATGCGATATACGGGAATTTATATGACATATTATTTACGTCTAGTTACGCGATTGCGTAATAAGGAATTCCCATCCAACGTATCATTAACCCCTCTCCCGTCCCCTCCCCACACACCTCCTTAACCCTCCCTAAACACAAACATACACTTACAATCAGACAACTTTTGACTACGATGTAGGCATATATCTATGTTAACTACAATGTGGGCATGTATCTATGTTAACTGCAATGTAGGCATGTATATATGTTAACTGTAATCTAGGCATGTATCTATGTTAACTGCAATGTAGGCATGTATCTATGTTAACTGCTATCTAGGCATGTGTTTATGTTAAGCAATGTAGGCATATATCTATGTTAACTGCAATGTAGGCATGTATCTATGTTAACTGCACTGTAGGCATGTATCTATGTTAACTGCAATGTACGCATGTATCTATGTTAACTGCAATGTAGACATATATCTATGTTAACTGCAATGTAGGCATGTATCTATGTTAACTGCACTGTAGGCATGTATCTATGTTAACTGCACTGTAGGCATGTATCTATGTTTACTGCACTGTAGGCATGTCTCTTTGTTAATGTAGGCATGTGTTTATGTTAACTGCACCGTAGGTATATATCTATGTTAACTGCAATGTAGGCATGTATCTATGTTAACTGCAATGTAGGCATGTATCTATGTTAACTGCACTGTAGGCATGTATCTATGTTAACTGCAATGTAGGCATATATCTATGTTAACTGCAATGTGTGCATGTATCTCTGTTAACTGTAATGTGGGCATGTATATATGTTAACTGCTATCTAGGCATGTGTTTATGTTAAGCAATGTAGGCATATATCTATGTTAACTGCAATGTAGGCATATATCTATGTTAACTACAATGTGTAGGCATGTTTCTATGTTAACTGCAATGTAGGCATGTATCTATGTTAACTGCAATGTAGACATATATCTATGTTAACTGCAATGTAGGCATGTATCTATGTTAACTGCAGTGTAGGCATGTATCTATGTTAACTGCACTGTAGGCATGTATCTATGTTAACTGCAATGTAGGCATGTATCTATGTTAACTGCACTGTAGGCATGTATCTATGTTAACTGCAATGTAGGTATATATCTATGTTAACTGCAATGTAGGCATGTATCTATGTTAACTGCAATGTAGGCATGTATCTATGTTAACTGCAATGTAGGCATATATCTATGTTAACTGCAATGTAGGCATGTATCTATGTTAACTGCAATGTAGACATATATCTATGTTTACTGTAATGTAGGCATGTGTTCATGTTATACTAACTACAAACAGGCCTCATCGTCGTAGCAAGTGTGTGCTGCCGTTTTACAAATACATGCAAAATCAAGACCAAGCTATTTAATTCATTATTTGGGATTTACATAACATATTTCTTATGTCTCATCTAATAACGCGATTGCGTACAACGGAATTCCCATCCAACCCACCAATCACCCCTCTTCCCCCCCCCCCCCTCCCCCACATGTTGGGATTTGTTTGGATTACACATATCCACAGTTATTACTGTACTCCTAATATCATATGCTACGGATTTATCAGATTTGTCAGCACGATCCAGTTTCTGCTAAAGGTAAAAAACTTTAAGATATACAGTATAGTTACTTTAATCTCTGTGTGAATCGGCTGGTATACTACACATATGTTGTATAGCATCGATTAAAGTAGAGACGATTGCAATGCAAAGTAATTTAGTTTAAATTCCTGTACGATATATCACAGTATGCTGACATGACTGTATATAGCCAATTAAGAGTGAAAACAAACATATATACGTGTTCGACTAATCTCTTACTGCCCAATTTAGATCATCAAATGATAGCCTGCATTGAAGATTAAAAATAGATCAATTTCAGCTCACGATTCACATTCACGTTTCATCTGACATGAAACTTTGATTGGAAGCTTATACATCTTAGATTTTCTCATCTTCATCTTCTTCTTCTTGACATGATCTTTTTCCTCCTTGTTTTCTCTCTCTCTCCTCCCCCCCCCCCCCCCCTCTCTCTCTCTCTATCTCACTCTGTGTCTCTTTTCTCTCGAATAGTTGATAAGACAAGCAAACACTCTTACGTTCAAGGCATTGCATGATCGTGCGATGGGGTGTGAAACAGCGAGTATGATTAGCAAAGACACCCTTTAGAGTTCGCATAATAAAGATAAACAGAACTTAAAAAGAAAGAGAGAAAATCGTAAGGTGAAAAGATTCCTTGATCAAAACTGACATGATGCAAGATTTACCTTTTTTTAGAGAACGTTTTTCCTTCCTATTTTGTGTGTGTGCATGTGTTTCTAAACGTTTACCTGGGATAAAATTTACTCCGCACATTAATCAAAGGAGAAATTTATAAACTTCAACATTTATAAGAGGATAATGGCAAACTGCGTTGATATTAGTAGTGATGTATGATAATAACATAATGTTAACATGTAAAAGAAGACAACCGTATATAAACAGTCGTTCATTTTGACAGTGAGAAGTTTATTACATATTTTTAGGAGATTATACTTGAACGACATTATAATGAGTTTCAAACTGAGGTTAAAATGAAATGAGGTTTGAAGTAAGTATTATGTGTTTCTGTGCCTGCTTTAGTCCATTGTTATATTTATAATTGTTTTTGTGATAGTTTTCTCTATTAAAGTGAGAATTGAGGCTTTTCATATAATTGAGAGTATCTTTGCGATGTGTTTATGAGAGTTGGATTGATTCAATTATAACTGTAAGAAATTTTTAAAAAAAAACTCAAAATGATATATTTGTGAATATACTTTATCATCTATATATATAATCTGACGGTAACTGTGTGTTCGTGTTTGTGGATGTTTCTTTTGTCATTCCATCGATTTTCCCTACATTGGTTTTGTTTTATGTGTTTATATTATTTAGGTAATGTTATCTTGGATCTCACAGTTGGAATTTATGTTGGTTACCCGGAACAGAAAGGAGCTAGGGGTGGGATTCGTCGTTGTATACGTGTCACGCGCGCAATATGACACCTTTTGCGCGAAGGTGATTTCATTTGAGGTTACATTATTACTTGTTTGATAATAAAAATTATGATCTTGCAACAGAAGAAAAGCCCCAATTATAAACAATTACGTTAAGTGATTATATCAGCTTAACAACAAATTGACGACTTAATTTATGGCTGTATGAGAAGAATGCGAAGAATTATTTGCGGGTTTTCTTTCTATGATCTCATAGTTTTGTTTCGTACCGATGCGATATTTTCATGTATGTGACTATAAGCATTCGTCTTACTGTCCATGCCAATGTTTGGTACCCAGGAACAGTATCTTTATTATAGTTCATTATGACGTCATTATTTACTTCACTCGGCGATTTCGACAATATTGTTTGTTTTACAGCCTACTAATTTTTTTATTTAAAGACGCTGACTTAAATAAATAAAAATTAATATTATGGTATTATTATGATTGTGAGGTTGAAACGTGGAGGATGTACATCTCCACACCCCACTGGTTCCGCCCCACTGCAGGGTATGCGGGCCTTAAGGGTCTGGCTTGAGCACCCTACCGACCTCCTCTGTCTGCACATTGCTAAATCTAGGTATATAGCCTGGATTTTGGTTTTATTCTATCTGGTCCTTTTAGCCAACCAAACATTTTCTTTATTTAACCCTTTGTGTTTTGAGAAACAAAAATTGGAAACTTGATTGAGAAACCTTGATGGTAACCAATAACAGGGAACAGTAAATACCTAACATAACGTGCAGTCGAGTTACAATGGGCGAAATCAAGCAATCCACAGCGGGCTCACAAAAGACACATTCTCAATGTTTTGGCAATGCGTCCACGTTCTGCTAACTATGCACGGAAAGTATTATCGTTATATATAATTCTTTCCATTTTTCTGACTCATACATATAGAGTATAGAGTCTCCGGACATGAACCATTTTCGTACCACACTTTCGATAGTTTGTATACAATGCAGTATACTTATTGAAATGAGTTTGACATGCAGTAGGCCGATACGATAGGTCGATACGGATGCCTTAATGCTCTCATTTTTCTTGTCTTTTCCACTACAGAATTGGCAAGACGTCTGATTAAAGACCTCATGCTAGAGAAGCGCAGAGAGGAATTTTTCGAATTGATGCAACGAGTTTGAATTTCTGTCGAGCGGAAACTTTGCAGCTTAAGTGGCTAACAATTATTGTCGCTTTTTTTTCTCTCCAACTTAAACATACGGAATCGTCTGGCACTTATATACCCATGGAACGCGCTGTGTGACATTTACGGCAAAATCAATCTGGAGATAACATTACAAACTCTTTTCTAAAACTCGTAACTAATTACCAGTGAGAGGAATTTTTTGACAAGAAAATCCGATACATGTTATCGATTAAATGAGGGGTTTAATGACGTAGTGATCGTTCGGATGATTTGTGTGAACATATATAACAACGAGGTGAATTTTTTGGAGTTTTTTTTTTAATTTAAATTCTTTTTTGTTTGACGAATGAACTACTTTGTTGAATTCGATTAATAACATAACATGTTGCGAAAGGTCAATGGTGTGTTTAACAGAGCCTTTGAGGCTTTGCAACATCGCCCAGATGAGGAAAAGTTACATTTCGCTCACCACGATGAAACCGAGTTGGGTAGAATAACATCTGATGGACTAGCGAACGGAACGGTTACTGGACAACCGTCGGCTGCTCACAACGGCATCGTGACCGGGCCTGGCAGCGTACGAGGCCTGCAGAGACACGCTAGCTCCGGAAACTTCAACCGGAAGGAGATATCTGCATGGGACGCCGGTTGGAATGTGACAAATGCGATCCAGGTAATAATTATTATTTTCTATTAATCTTCCACCCCCACCTACTCCCTCACCACCTCTTTTTTTTGTGGGGGGGGGGGGCTCAAATCTGTTTTGGTGTAGGAAGGTGAGTGGTATGTGCTTCCGATTTACGAAAAAGAAAATACGAAAATACGAAGAAAGATGTTAAGAAATGATATTAAGACACATTTCAGGCCGGGCTTTGCTATTTCCATGCTTTATTTATTTTCATCTTTCTTTTCCATAAGTCACATATGCCCTAAATGGGCAAATGAAAGAAAGTAAATAAAGTTTGAAAAGTCTAACAGATCGGGATCGCTTGGAAAATTATCCGGTTAGGCAATTGCAGTTGAACACTGCATAATAGAAGTCAACGTCGGGACTCGAGATGTATCAAAAGTCAAACATATACACCATTATGTATAGGCTAGGTCTGCTTACTACCAAACGATTTGAAATGTAGGATTATATTACTTTTCAGTGTACTTTTTGTTGTTGAATCTTTTAGCTCGCCTTTTTTTTCCATTTTATCTTATCTCATTTGTTTCTTTCGATATTTTGTGTAGCAACTAGCTTTAACGGCGGCATTAGTTAATAGCCAAAGAACATTCACCTTTGTCCAGCAGGGAGCTGTCCTGTTTTTCTCAAGTAGATTTTAATTCACTTCACTTTTCTCAAGTCCTGCCTGGCAACACCTTGAAAGAAATAAGCATGCATGCATGCGATGATCATTTTACACGACAATTTGAAATACGCACAAACACACACATGCAGATAATAATAAGGGAAGTAAATATGTTTAAACATTTTAATCACGGGTTGAGAGAACTAAACCAGCAAAGATCATTCCACGGACCTAAGTGTTACTCAGAACATGCAAGTGTGGTACTCGGAGGGGAGGGAGGGGGAAGGAGGAAGGGGAAGATTTGGGGAGGGCATTCACTGTGCAGAATGACTTAACGTCCATACATCTGATCCGAAATGTATGCCATACAGACTCCATACTCAAATGCGTTTGTCCTGGTCGTGGAGCTGCACAGCTTTACACAGACCTGTGCATATTAGCGTGGTAAACGCGATATTACATTGCGTAGCTATATAAATGCCTTGCGCACACCCTTGCCCTACAGAAGAAAACCTGATGAATTTATTTCAGGTCAACACGTGGCAGATGACATCAGGCATGCTATCATGGGCGCAATCACCTAAGAATATAAACGTACTCTAATAAATATACGCAAGTTGATGCCGCTTAATAACTATACCGTATCTGTATATGCGCTCATCGTGTATACGGTGTTTTTAGTTAATTTACGTTAGTCAAAGTCTAAACAAAATTAAATGCGTAATATATCTTGAATATCACGAGATGATTTTTAATTCATAGACTGTCAACCGACTTTTAATTGGTAACCAAAAAAAAAGAGTGAAATATTAAAAGAAGGTTCTTCAAATCGAGATATTACATTGCACAGTTTGGTTTGTAAAGAAAGTAGAGTTCCGTCATTTTGCTCACAACAAATGTATCTGAAGCAAAATGAAAGAACCCGACGTGGTTTCATTACATCTCATCTTCATCATGAAAAATGAAATAAAATACAGAAAAAACATGAAATTTGACATCTAACCTATATAAGCGTCTTCGGTCAAGATTCTCCGAAAACGCAACAAAACTAACGGCGAGAAACAGACGTATATACAGGCATACATGCAGATAAGGTATAACGTATAGACATATAATGTCACACTTTTAATTCTAAGAGTGGCAATTCACTCTTTGAAAGTATCCCTACACGATGGTCACTCTTTATAGATGAGCGAATTCCACTCTTATCAAACAACACACTCTACAATTAGTGAGAGTTTTCACTCCGTTATGGTATAAACTTGACAATCGGGTCCACTGAAGAGCAGGTCACATTTTTAAAACACATTCACTGCATGGGCTATGCCATCTGGTAAAGCACATGCCTTGTCAATGAAGACATTTCTGAGACACTGAGCGGCCATGATTAAAATATGGCAGACTGGCTATAATGTATAATGTGTGCAGTAGGATAGTGGGCCTACACCCTGTGTAACGCTTTTGAAGAGACACTATTATGATTAACAGAAAGAAGTTGATCTTTAATGTTTCCAGTAAAACTGCCTCCAGGCCCAACGAGTATAAGATTTTTGGCACCTAGTGATATATTTCTTTATCATAATACACTGATCTGCCAACGATCGATAACTGTACACACTATCAAAAGTTGAATTCTCATCCTATTCGAATTAAGAGTGCATGTGTCGACATCACATTTTCTTGTGGTAAATTTATATTTCCAAATATTCACTTTGCCTGTATAATTACAATGCTGGCGAGACCTTCATTGATCTATATACAAGCCGCCGATATGTACTTCACTCTCCGGTATATGCACGGATCGACGCCTATAGGACAGTTTAGAACGAAATGAGATTTGTAAAATATTACAAGGCTAACAATTCTCCCCTGTGGGCACAAAAACAAACCCCGTGCACATATTGTCGACTGAATGCATGGGGAAAGACTTTGCATGTCTCCTGACCTGAAAAACAATCGTTTGATTGCGAGAAATTGTGAAAGTCGAGTACAAAATTAAGACCGTATACTTTGACACTTAAGAACATCTCGTAAGAACCTTCTGGTTTTTAGCGATTTTTTTTTTTTTTTGTGTCTATCGGCTATTATTCTCCATTGGCTGGGATATATTTTATACAAACATATAGAACATCGTGGCCGGCAATCGGCGCCATCAAAATGCTGAGATTTATTCTGAAATATTTATATCCGAACGGCTTGAAGTTTTGAAGCACCTATATGGAAAAGACAATGTACTATATATAATAGAGAGATTCTGATGTGGTAGTCAAATAAAACGGATTTTTTTTTTTATTATTATTTTTTATTTTTTTTTAAGATTATGCATAGATGGAGGTCAAACGTTGTTACCGAGTGATATTTTCAAATACCCAAACGTGAATGAAAGGGCCATAAAATACATTGTACATTTGAATTTGCATATTTGTCAATATCTTTTAAGGTTAAAGGGGGGTATTGCGGTAGTCAAAATAGTGTAAATTTTCTAATCGATATATTTAATGGAAACCAAATCCCGACAGCGTGATCTGGAGAAATTGTCTGGCAACAGTGGAGTGAATGACTTCATCGTAACAAATGATGTGAAAAGTATGTTTACTTCTCTGTACATGTATAAAACATATATTTATCACCAGAAAAACATAATATTCTTACAAAATTATAATAAGAAGACAAATTTTCTTCAATGAAACCTCGCATTCAGGATATATTAATATCTACACTGAAAAAATAAACTAGTCAATATTGCCACGGACTAACGTTAAATTAGTCTGTAACGTTAGTCAATGCACACGGACTAGCAAAAATCTTCGTTTCATAGCTGCTTCTTAGTTAGTTTACACTGACTAAGGAAAATATAATCGCAGCTTAGTCGGTGGCGACGGACTAAGGTATTTTAACCCATGGACTAAGAACGATACGGACACCCGATTTACGCCATAATCGTAGCTTAGTCGGTGTCGACGGACTAATGTATTTTAACCCAATTCGATTCACTTCAATTTGGAAACCGAGAGGCAACGGCTGCTTGCTGGGCTTGGCATAGTTTCATACGATCACTCTAAGCAACTTTCAACCGTAAATCACCCAAGAAGGTCTTTAGAAGAATGGAGGTATTAACTGCATCATCGGCCTACCTGTTATTCCTTTAACTTGAAGGTAAAATTAAAGTTAATTGTTAGGCCACTGGCACTAGTATACTGTATTATGGTTAGTGTAACGCTACCGTTGTCACGTTGGCGTTTCGCAATACACAAGTGCAATGACAGTGAGTAGCCTATAGGCTTCTACTGGGTACTGCAGTGCATTATCAACACTAAAGTGTGCATCCTAAACACCAATTAACAATGTGTTATGTGTGTATTGGGCTAGATTGAACAGTGGCACATAATCTTCTTATTTATTCCCAAACAAATGCTGGAACTATAAGGCTCAATAGTTTATTAGAAGTCTACACTCATTTGGTAAAGATTTCCTGTAATTTCCCATGTGAATCTAAATGGGTAGGCTTTGTGATATTGAATAAGCAAGGCTAGACCTTCAAACGTACAGTCACAGTAGGCTGAACAAATTATGTTGGCTAGTCAACGGTATTATATGTTGCGAGCAGTCAGGATGCACGCTTCAGTTCTATTTAACCTTTTCATTTATCATTTTTTAGTATTTAATTTCCGGTCACGCCCAGGAAACAATTGCGACATTCCTTCACGGTCGACTTGCTTACTGTAAGAAGTATTAACCGTTTTTTCTCAGGAAAGCTTGATAGTCTGAAGTTATTATAACATGTGCTTTTAGTATACTGCCAAAAGAGTAAGTTGTTGTATTTGTATTGATATTTTATGTAGAAGTAACGGAAAATTTAGTATGTTTAGTTTGGTCTAATTGCACGTTTTTTTTCTGTCCAATGTAGTGCAGGGTTCACTTGCGCGAATTCAAATTATTCTGTTTATGTATATGTATATGCATCGATTCTTAGATTATGATGTTTTTTTGACATTTATTTGTAATTCAAGCATATCTGTTTAGTAGCAAAGTTTAAAGGTTAAGATTAATTAGTTTTCTCTTTTTGATCCTAGATTGAATGAAACTCATTGGCGTAAATAATAGATCAGATGATACAGTTTAACGCAGTTGCTAAAACTCTGGGTATTCTCTAGTCTTCGCCGGTCCATTATATACTTTAGTACTACTAGTAAGACTATATCAAAACGACCGAAGACAAACTTAGTGTAACAAAGTACTGATTCTCCTCTAGCGTAGGTCTAAACAGGCTTGTTATGTGAGCAAGCAAAATAACAACTAAAAACGATTAGGCCTATAAATAAGTTGGCTCAGTGCATTTCTGTTTCTAAAATTTAATATTTTTAAAGATCATAAAAACAAACAAAGATTTAGCCCATGTTTTATTATCTCTGTATTCTGGGCATTTGATTCTGGTTGCAATGGTGATGACACTCTCGTTCAAATTTTCAGCTTTTTACAGTCTGCTTCAAACTTTGGGATTGTTTTTTGAGACTATAGTGGAAGCAAATCTCACATAACTTTGTGGTGACAACTTTATTTATTTATTTTTTTCAAATGATGAATACTTTGCTGTTTCTTTCTTCCAGCAGGAATTGAAAAGCCAAATATCTAAGTCAAGGGTGAGCTTTCCTGTGATGTACGACACCAGTGTGGAGGCAACAACAGAAGAGGAGAACTGTGTTATATATGGCTTAAAGACATGTTTTAAGATGATATATTGGTACCCTTCGCAGAACAAAAGAGTTTATCCAAGAGTCCAAAAAGCAAAGGAACAAGTACCATAGAGAAAAAAGATGGAAGAGTGAGTTTAACTATTGTACCCAACTGTTTAATGATATTTAAGATACTTTTCATAACCTGTTTTAAAAAAAAAACCAGTCTAGTATATCATTTACGTGCAAGCTTCATAAGTTTGGTCAAATTTTCACTGATCTGTAGAGCGGGAGTCCAGAGGGTTTGGTTAGCTGGGAAGGTAACCAATTGCCTGGTACATCACAATGTTCACAATGCATTCCTGTATATGAAACCTGATGACTGGCAAACCGACTGTGGTGGATGTGGCTGGGTGAGCAATTTTAAAGTCACCTGATAGCTAACCTAGATCAGTTTTCATGGTAACACATCAAAGTAAGTACAATATGTCAGGTATGGCCCCAAGAGCAACAAATGGCCATTGCCAGTAATTATTGGTGGTGGGGTACCCCTGCCAGTGATCTATAATTGACCCCTCACGGCTGACCTAGGTCAGCTCATGAGGTAACCACTTGAAACCTACTGGAAAATGTTGGTTAGGACTTCAGATACAACTGATGGCATTGCCAGTAATTTTTATTGGTGGGGTACCCCTGCTAGTAGACCCCCAATATGCCCATCCCCTCATTGACCTAGGTGAGCTCATGATTTGACCAGTTGAAACCTACAGGAAAATGATAGGTATCACTTCATATGTAAGGATGAGCATTTCCAGTATTTTATATTGGTGGGCCACCACTGCCAGAGTCCGCCCATCCCTTACATATAGAATCCTTTCAATAATTTTCCAGTAGTTTTCAACTGGTTAAATCATGAGCTGACCTAGATCAATGAGGGGGGGGGGGGGGGCTTTTTGGGGGTCTACTGGCAGGGGTACCCCACTAATATAAATTACTGGAAATGCCCATCCCTTACATATATATAGAGTCCTGCCAATCATTTTACAGTAGTTTTCAACTGGTTACCTCATGAGCTAATCTAGGTCAATGGGGGATGGGCATTTTGGGGGTCTACTGACAGGGTTATCCCACCAATGTAAATGACTGGAAATGCCCATCCCTTACATATGAAGTGATACCTATCATTTTCCAGTAATTTTTCAACTGGTTATCTCATGAGCTGACCTAAGTCAATGAGGGAATGGGCATTTTGGGGGTCTACTGGCAGGGGTACCCCCCAATATAAATTACTGTAAATTCCCATTCCTTACATATGAAGTGATACCATTTTCCAGTAGTTTTCAACTGGTTAAATCATGAGCTGACCTAGATCAATGAGGGGGGGGGGGGGGGCTTTTTGGGGGTCTACTGGCAGGGGTACCCCACTAATATAAATTACTGGAAATGCCCATCCCTTACATATATATAGAGTCCTGCCAATCATTTTACAGTAGTTTTCAACTGGTTACCTCATGAGCTAATCTAGGTCAATGGGGGATGGGCATTTTGGGGGTCTACTGACAGGGTTATCCCACCAATGTAAATGACTGGAAATGCCCATCCCTTACATATGAAGTGATACCTATCATTTTCCAGTAATTTTTCAACTGGTTATCTCATGAGCTGACCTAAGTCAATGAGGGAATGGGCATTTTGGGGGTCTACTGGCAGGGGTACCCCCCAATATAAATTACTGTAAATTCCCATTCCTTACATATGAAGTGATACCATTTTCCAGTAGTTTTCAACTGGTTACATCATGAGCTCATCTAGGTCAATGGGGGATGGGCATTTTGGGGGTCTACTGGCAGGGGTACCCCACCAATAAAAATTACTGGCAATGCCCATCAGTTGTATCTGAAGCCCTAACCAACATTTTCCAGTAGGTTTCAAGTGGTTACCTCATGAGCTGACCTAGGTCAGCCTTGAGGGGTCAATTATAGATCACTGGCAGGGGTACCCCACCACCAATTATTACTGGCAATGGCCATTTGTTGCTCTTGGGGCCATACCTGACATATTGTACCTACTTTGATGTGTTACCATGAAAACTGATCTAGGTTAGCTATCAGGTGACTTTAAAATTGCTCTCCCAGCCACACCCACCACAGTCGGTTTGCCAGTCGTCTGGTTTCATATACAGGAATGCACTGTGAACATTGTGATGTACAAGGCAATTGGTTACCTTCCCAGCTAACCAAACCCTCTGGGATCCCGGTCTATTGGGATCATTATTAACATGATTAACATAATTATTAAGCTTTGAGAAATAACTTGGTGTTATGCTGTGCAAAGCTAATAATAATTTGGTAAAGCTGCTATTCCTGGCTTATAATTTGAGGGACCTAGATTTAAATGTATACCTCCCAATATGTTATAAAATTTTAATGTAAATGTATATTTATGATAATGTGAGTTATCATGTGCTATATCTGTATCTGTGCTTACACGTATATCATATTTTCTGTTCACAGGTCAATAATGGTGCAGATTTTGGCTTCCTGAAGACAAGTGGGAGGCCATTTGTAGTTAAGAGAAACACTTTTTGTTCGTGAAGACTTAACTGGTGTCGATTTGGGGTACCACTTTAAAACGAAAGTCATGAGGAACCCTTGCCCAAGAGTCAACTTTGCATTATTGTGCAGTGCTATACTTTTGCGATTCATGTTTGATCCATTAACTTTGTTGGAAAAAAAAATCAGATTTTCAGATTTTATTTACAGTGATTTCTTCTCTATCTGTCGAAAGTCAGCCTTTTGTAGACATCAGAAGTTTTATCAGAAATAAATACTGCCAACGTACACATTATTTGTGTTTCTTCTGCTCTCTTTTCTTTCAGTGATACTAGTCAGTGAAACTAGTCGGGTTTAATTCTTTCAGTGAATCTAGTCAGTGCAACTAGTCAGTCGATACCGACTAAGAAAGGTTAGTCGGGAGAGGCACCATCCTGACTAATGTAAAACCTGCTATAAACTAGTCGGTGGCTCATATAAATTAGTCGGTAAAGACCGACTAATGTCACCAACTAATGTGACTAACTAATATACATTTACCGACTAAGAAATTGTTGATCGACTAAGCTGACGGACTAAGATGACCGACTAAGAAATCCAACTGACTAAGGAATAAATTAGTCGGTATAGCAACTGACTAAGGCTATGGTAGTCGGGAGAGGCACCAGATGGACTAACGTTTTGTTAGTCGGTGAATCAATTTAAGTTTTCTCTATAGAGTTAATATTCCAATTGTCACATATCTTTTGTAGGCCGAAGTAAACAACAATGTTATATAAAAATGTTACCTCCAAAGACACCTGCAAAGATAAAGTCCCAGACCAGTTATGTACTGCCATCTATTTCCTACTTTCCCCTACAGCGACTTGGGATCTCAAGAAGAAGCCAGCAGGCCAATTCCGATATAAGCAAAAGACTTAAATTCTGTCAGCCCTCCTTCCGCTACCACCTCTCCATCCTCCATATATATAATAAAAAATTATCGGCGTCACATTTTGGCACTAATATGGTATAATGAGAATTCTTATCTCTCACCCATTGCTCAATGTTTGTTTGGCCCTCCTACTACAAACTTATTTGGGAACCACCGATCCATAGTATTATCTTTCTTACGAGAATCACATCACTGGCTACATAGCCTGTAACAAAAGTGTTCTACACGTGTGGATAGCTTGTCAGTAGCTATAATTCTCAAGAATCTATATCCATATCTTCATATACATGTAGCCTATACTATATGTTCTACACGTGGAATAACTTGCTAGTAGCAATAATTCTCAAGAACCTATAATGTGCATATCCTCATGTAGGTATATATGTATACTATAGGTTCTGGCACGTGTGGATAGCTCACCAGTAGCAATACTTATCAAGAACATATACTGTGCATATCCTCGTGTAGGTATCCTATACATATGTATAATATAGGTTCTGGCACGTGTGGATAGCTTGCCAGTGGCAATTATTGTCAAGAACCTTTGTGCATATCTTCGTCAAGGGCGGCGGAACCGGGGGGGCACAGGGGGCACGTGCCCCCCCCACTTTTCCTCAGGTTAAAAATGTGCCCTTTTTCTACATACAAATTGAGGTGTTTCAAGTTAGCAAGAGGCCAGGGAACCAGAACGAACACTCGGGAAGGGCCGTTTCCGGCCATCTGAGGGGTTTGTAAAACCTAAAATTTTCTTGTACGCTCCGCGCCAACCGATGGTGGCGCTCCGCTCAGATAGTCGTGCATACAACTTTGCAAATCCTGGCTACGCCCCTGACTTTTTAATGAGTTTCTGTGGGTCAAACTCAAAGCTATTTCGAATGGAAAAAATTTGTTAAGATATTAACAAGAAATAAACTCTAATTCGGAAGATTCCTACATTAGCAACTTGCATGATTTCACCTCAGTTTGTCTCAAAAGAAAACTTGTTCCTTGTTTCCCAATTTGCACATTGGATATTGCAGTGCTAGTATGCATATTTTCCTTCGGGGGGGGGGGGGGGTGGGCGTTGATGGAGTGATGTGTATACGCAAATAAGATAATACAATAAGAGTTATAAAGGGTACTAAATATAAGGCTGCATCAGTCCAATCGAATTTCTGCAAAGTGCCCTTTGATGTCGGTGCCCCCCCCCCCCCCCAGATTAAAAGTGCTTCCGCCGCCCTTGATCTTCGTGTAGTTATTTAGGTATACTATAGGTTCTGGCACGTGTGGATAGCTTGCTAGTATCAATACTCAAGAACCTAAAATTATATACTGTGCATATCTTCGTGTAGTTATAGTCTATATATTTATATATTAGGTTCTACACGTGTGGATAGCTTGCCAGTGGCAATTATTGTCAAGAACCCTTTGCATACTATAGTGTAGATATATAATGTATAATATAGGTTCTACATGTACGTGTGAATAGCTTGCCAGTAGCAATAATTATTTTCAAGAACCTTTGTGTATATCCTCGTGTAGGTATATAGGCCTATGTATATTTTATGTTTGTCAACACGGTTAGTCATAAAATAGCATAACATTATAACGAAACTAGAAATGTTTAAGCTTAACCTGAATTGTTTTGACTATAACTAAATGAACATTAACCAAGCAGAGAATAACAACATTTCAGCATAACCTATCAAATCCCCCCCCCCTCCACCCACCCCTACCCCTTAACTGAAAACGTTAAACCCAAATACAAATAATCTGAAAACAAGAACAGAAAACCTGTCCCTGAGTCTCATTATGCTACTGAATAGCCTTTAACAACCTTCATTTATTTTACTCTCTGAGTCTCTGGAACATGAACCATTCAAACAGAAAAACAAGACAACGTTATGCAAAATAGGCTCACTTATAATTGACTGCACCGTCCCACCCACTCTGCTCACTACTTACAACACAAATTAATACATAATTTAAACACCAAATAAATATATAAATAATACAGAAGATGAACGTGAATCTAACCCACTGAAAATGTCCCAGTTAAAAAAAAAAACATCCAACCTATAACAACCATTCACTTACAAATTTATACAATCAATGGCGAACATGGATCATTATTCAACTTAACAACCTTTCACATTTCTACAATCAAACGCGAACGAGAACATTATTCTAAGACAAAAACCAAAAGAAGATATTGATTATTACAAGACCCAGTAACTTTTTTTTCTCGGTCTACCTTCTCCCCTTACCTGCTATTTTTTTTTATCTGAAAAAGTCTACTTTTTATTAGAACAAGTCAAACATTCGAAGATACTTTCCTCGTTACAAGAGCTCTTTCATATTCGTTAACGAGTTTCTTTCATATTCAATCATCAAGCAGGGTTTTCAGCTGTAGGTGAAAAGAGAAAATTGTAAAATTTGCCGAACCATTAGATTTGAAACTTATATCATTGACGCATTGGAAACCCGTCTTCGAGATGTTGATGATGATTAAATGGAGAAATTTCCGTCGTAAAAAAACCGTCTCTTGTTTCTAATCACGATCAATGGTTTATTGTGCTTTTACCAATTCCAGACTGTTGAACGGGTTATTACAGGTTAAGACATTGGTCATATATGTACTGCATGTATGGTATATATACATATCTCTCTCTCTCTCTAAAAACCTCACTAAAGGTCAGTATAGCCAAATGTAACGGCGCATTACAATGTATATACGCTTACGACATCGCTAGAATTATCCCGGATATGACGAATAACGGAAGTGACGTAACCAAGTAATGTTTGGTCTCTCACATACTGAGTCGAGGGTTCTCGTGTTAATGTTTCCTTCCGGCGAAAATTCAGTTCATTTGCAAGAAAATAATCATCATTGGGGGGGGGGGGAAAGCGGGGGTAAGCGGGAGAGGGAGGGGTCAGTGTGTATTGAAGCAGAGTATGTATTGCTTTTGAGACCTTCGGGGAGATGGTATAGTATTCTTTTAAAATAAGTCACTGAAAATAGCATCTTGGTACGAAAGCCAAAATATTTCACTGACCCACTCTCAACCCCAGTCCCATTATACAACGGGACTGTGTGACTACGTGGCTGTGTGACTGTGTGGTCATCGTCAAATGTGTATCGCGAGTCCTTTAGAAAGGAACAGTTGCCTATAGTACGGCGTTTCAGTATATAGCTGGTCGCTTTATGATAGTGTCTATGCTATTAGTTCAAAACGAGTAAGAAGGTACTCCTTAAGAGTGTTCATGTTGTTCATAACTTGATTGAAGGGCGGGTTTCTTTCGTCTGTTTTAGAAAACCGTGCAACTTTTAAAAGATGACTTTATATAGAAATTTTAGGGTTAACAGTGTACTTTATAAAGCTTGTAATGTTTCTATAGATAATCCAATTTTCAAGATATTTATGTGCAAAATATTCTCCATTATGGTTCATCTCTATAATGACGTCAAATCCCTATAGGTTCATCCAAAAATGTTTATGTCAAACGGTTTTGTTTTTTTAAAGAAAGTCTAATAAATCAACCAAATATTCTTCCAGCTTTATACCAATCAACAAAGCACACATGGATCCTATTTGAAAAGCATTCGTCCAAATTTGTAAGCAGTGTCCACATGTAAGTTCAAAGCCATATAGGCATGAGCTGAGGCTGTTTGCTAGACTTTGTCTTTCAGTCACTTTCATTAATCCGTCCTCTGATGCTTATAAAATGTCGTTACGAACTTAAAGTATAAGATACACAATGTAAACCGAATGTAATACAGAGCAGACAGGCAGGTGAAAACAAAGTACATAGGCCTATACGGTGCTGAGATTTAAAATGTTGAATTTATTCATCTATAGGCTATTTGACGGAAAAAAATCACGCAGTAATCTGTGACGACGACGACAACAGCCGGTA
>NC_092569.1:11935000-12087500 GCF_037975245.1 Apostichopus japonicus | reverse complement strand
TAGTTCAAAGAACATACTAATTTTACTTTCTATATACCTGCTGATATAACGAAATATGCAATTAAAAAATGTAAAATGTATTTACTAATTTTATACATATTAAATATACAAATAAATAAAAGTACAACAGAACCTTTCTAAGTATTTCTAAGTATGTTCTGTATCCATATGCACATATATGCTATTATACAGATATGTGTTAATAAACGAAGTGGAATATTGAATTCGGAGCTGGGCGTTTTCATTATCAACAAAAGTTCGTTTTTCGAGCCACTATTTCTATCCTGTTCTCTGTCAAACTTAATAATTGGACTTCGACACATCAGCTATACTGTATGGATGCAACTTTCAAAGCGTTAAAAGGCTATACACACCTTGATCAGTTAAATAATAATAAATGCATGAGTTTCTTAGAACGAGATATCACATATTATCTAAAGGAGATATCACATATTATCTAAAGGAGATATCACATATTATCTAACGGAGATATCACATATTATCTAAAGGAGATATCACATATTATCTTAAGAAGAAATATCAACATATCATCTGAAGGAGATATCACATATTATCTAAAGGAGATATCACATATTACCTAAAGGAGATATCACATATTATCTGAAGGAGATATCACATATTATCTAAAGGAGATATCACATATTATCTAAAGGAGATATCACATATTATCTAAAGGAGATATCAACATATTATCTAATGATACTATAGGCTATACTTCAATATCCAAATTCATAAACCTTGTATGCATGTATGTAGTCTTCAATGATCGCTGAAAATACGGCTTTTCTGTCACCATATGATAGAGCTCTAAATGAAGTTTCACTACTTCCGTAACGAATTAAGATAAATCAGATAAAGACAAAAATAGAATATATATAGAAAACTCCATTGGTCACGTGATACAGCTGAACGAAGCGAACAATTTAACACTTGTGTATTTATTATATACCCTTATATAGTACGTCGATCGTCTTATCTAATCGAGCACTTCCAATATACTTAAAAAGTGTGATATCAAAATTAAGATAATAAAGATTACTCATTTTGAACGGCGCTTCCGTTCCCCCGTGAAAATACCGAAGGATATAAGATTCAAACATTTTCTATTTACTTCCTTTCTTTTTTGTTGCGTCCTGTTTATAAGAACTATAACATGCTCCCCCCGTCCGTTCACGGCGACTCGTTCTCGACCTTGCGTCATAGTCCGCCATTAAGAATCAAAGCGTGCTGCCACAGAAGCGCAAGCAACTTCGTTGACACACCTGCTTGGAAACGAATTACTATCGATTAGCTAAAATTGCATCGGGGGGAAGATGGAAGGTGGTTGTGTACCGCTGAGGGTCCGCTTACGCATAGTTTAAATGATAGAGTAAACATTACGAATCAATTTATGAGTAGACGTGTGAGAAAATAAGTTAAATGTCTATTGTAAAGAGATATACTGCATTTCGACAAATTACTATAAGGTGTCTGAATATGCATGAGGCGGGTCTATATGTTGGCGGGAGTATATTATACTGTGGTTATCAGCTTGTCACAATTCATGTTATCATATCGTTTATCCGCCAACACGTTTGAAGATCCGGCCTCTGCAAAAAGCTTGGCTACATCGTTACGTTCGAATATAACATATAGGCTACAATTTATTATATACAACGAATATAACATATACAATTCAATATATATATTGATATATATATATATATATATATATTGATATATATATATATATTGATATATATATATATAAATATATATATATATATCAATATATATCAATATATATATATCAATATATATATCAATATATATATAAATATATATATCAATATATATATATATATATATACATATATACATATATATATATATATATATATACATATATATATACATATATATACATATATATATATATACATATACATATATATATATATACGACTTTACTGTTTAATCAACGCCCTCTGTCGGTCAACACTTGTCCTGGTTTGTGGGATAATTGGTGATTCTTCTTGTAAAAAGGTTATTGCAGACATCTTATGAGTGTACAAGAAACATTTCCATCTTATGATCTAATATCATTTTATTCTAACATTTTGAAAGGAATCGTCTCCACAAGCCGTGGTTAGTAGTATTAGGGCCAACATATAGACGTTCACTGCCCAAATCAATTTGCATATTTCTTTGTTACGTGAATTATTTTCCGTGTGATAAAATTGTCTGCTGCCACGGCAAGTCTGCAATAATGATTGTGTCCGTGGTTGTAACTA
The DNA here is from genome assembly GCF_037975245.1 of Apostichopus japonicus. Taxonomy (NCBI): domain Eukaryota; kingdom Metazoa; phylum Echinodermata; class Holothuroidea; order Aspidochirotida; family Stichopodidae; genus Apostichopus; species Apostichopus japonicus. The sequence continues at coordinate 12,085,206 of NC_092569.1, read as the reverse complement.
TGCATGCGAGTGTAAGTACATACCGTACTGCCTTATAATCCTTCTTCCTTTTTTATCTCTGTTTCAGGGGATGTTTCTCGTTGCCCTTCCATATGGAGTTCTACACGGTGGTTACTGGACGCTACTAGCCCTGGTCGCAGCAGCGATTATCACGTGTTACACCGGCATTATTCTTGTCGAATGTCTGTACGAGATTAGCCCGCTCAACGATGAAAAAATACGCGTGCGCGAAACCTACGTCTCAATCGCGCGGGAAGTTTGGGGAGCAAGGTTCGCTTCACGTATCGTACATACTGCGCAATTCATTGAATTAATCATGACGTGTATTCTATATTTAGTTCTATGTGGTGACATGATGTACAACACATTTCCGATCATGTCCGAGAGTGCGTGGACTGTGGTGGCGTCCTTCTTCGTGGTCCCGTGCGCATTTTTGCGCGACCTCAAAGCTGTGTCTCGTTTAAGTTTCGGAAACGCGATAGCCCACGTGGTGATCAATGTCGTCGTGGTTGGCTTCTGCATGACGCAAATATCGTCATGGCAATGGTCAAAAACACCAGTTTTGATCAATATTCATCACTTTCCCGTATCGCTTGGCATAGTCGTTTTCAGTTACACGTCGCATATATTTCTCCCAAGTCTAGAAGGAAGCATGAGAAATCGAGGCAACTTCCGTACGATGCTGTACTGGACTCACGGACTGGCTGGTCTTTTTAAGTTTCTTTTCGCTTACCTATGTTTCCTTACTTTCGCTAACGCTACTCAGGAGGTAATTACCGATAACTTACCCACTGAGGGATTTAAGGCTCTGGTCAGTATATGCTTGGTAGCGAAAGCCCTCCTATCTTACCCACTCCCTTACTTCGCTGCAGCCGAACTGCTTGAGAGGGCGTTCTTCCAGGGACGGCCAGAGACCGTGTGGTCCTCGTGTTACGCATTCGACGGGATGCTCCATACGTGGGCAGTTGTACTGCGTATATTTCTAGTATTATTTAGTTTAATATTAGCCGTTATAATCCCTCACTTTGCGCTACTGATGGGTCTAATAGGCAGTTTTACAGGTACGATGTTGTCATTTGTATGGCCGTGTTGGTTTCACCTTAAGATAAAATGGCATGACCTCCGCTGGTATAAGAAAGCGCTCGATATTGCCATTATAAGCAGTGGTTTCATGTGCTGTGGTGTCGGCATTATATTTTCCACGTCGTCACTTGTAGAAGCTTACCAAGAACAACCTTAAAACATGCATACGCACTTTTAGCTACACAGTCGGTACCAGGAAGTTGGTAGAGGAGCCCGGGGACAGCGAAAGTGTGCTAGTGTTCCTATTGTAGCCACACTTTACCCACATGGTCGTAACATTCTCATTCAGAAAATTGGTGCAACATTTTTATATTATGTGGACTACAACCTGTTCTTATTCCCAATTTGAGCCTCGCTTCTTGTCTTAGCAATAAATTATCTGGGTAATCGGAAAGCCGAAAAGATAATGGCCAGCCGAAAATATTCTGAAAATGTTAATTTGGTCAGTTATCATTATTTTGGATATTCATCTCTCCACATTTAGTTTATTGACAATTGTCTTGTAAGCATCTCAGTCACGTGATGCAACTTGAAAATGATCACGTGGACACAATATCGCAACTCATTGGGTTGTTTATTGTTCGTATCGAATTGACGTCGCTTTCGTCAACACAGGGACGTAGCCAGAGGTGGAGCAATGTGAGCGATCGCTCTTCACCCCCCCCCACCCCTTCCGCCCTTGAGTACCCCGAAAACTGAAATTGATCTAAAAGCAGTAAATATCATTAAAGCCCTCTTTTCAAGTTGAAGGAAGCTAAGCAACCCTTCTCAATCTTTCCCCTGAAACTTCGTCTGCTACGTAATACGATACACTTATTAATGATTATTTCCTGCAACGTCGGAGGCATTTTGGGCAAACATTTTCTTTGTTCATCATGGCGCTCGGTATAATGCTCCCTTTGTGAGGAATGCCTCCCTTAACATTCTGCCCCCACCCCCCCCCCCCGCCTTTCAAATTTCTGGCTACGTCCCTGCTTCAAGACGATGTGTGGAGGTGTCAGCTACGATGTGTCGATTTGAGACCTATTCTAGTTGATGTTTTGTCATATAATAATAATAATAGCAACATGATCATAGCAGTGGTCAATCTTTATGTGTTAAAAGCAATATTACTTTCAACCTATATTGGCACTGTATATCGCAAGCAGCGTAAACCTCAAGTATCATTGTACAACACTCTTAATGGAGAGGGGTGGCGTGTGTGTGTCAGTAGGGGGGTGGCATTAAAGAACACCTCATTTAAACTTCCTCCCTTCTCCCAAACCCCCGCCATACAAACTCAGTCCCTCCTCATTAACCGCTATGAGCGCATATTACTTCTTAATGCGATTCTTGGAAGTAGCTGCATGATTCCAACTCTGGCTTCCTATATACTTAAGAAAATACAAACAGGTCTGTGCATTTTTCCTTGGGATAATTTTATTGCTATATATGTCTCTGTGTGTGTTTATGTCTAAAAAAGGTCAATAATGCAATTGATCTATACACAAAGGTAATAAAATTATGACTTACTTAAGGAGAACAAAATATCAATGCTACGTCGCAATTCATGTCAATTAAATTTACTATAATGACGAGGAATAGTTGACAATCAATTTCTAAATCATTCTATACTGGTGGTACTTTACGGTATAGAACAATTTAATAATGATCTGTTAGAGCCCTTTCATTGTTCTAATTGTAATGTGTGACTTTGAGTGTGTGTGATTGGGGGGGGGGGGTGGGGAGGGAGTTTCTTGTTTGTTTAGATTTGTTACTTTATTCGTATTTTATTGTCGTTATTCTGGGTAACAAGCTTAATTTTTGATAGAGCCGAGAAAACGCTTCGTAATGTAAAAGTAATATGTGCGGTCTTTCTTAATAGCATAATAATAGATAACAGATTTAGATATTTAATTAATAAAATAAATACTATAAGCCAGTCAATTAGTTACTGAGAAAGCAGTCTGAAAATGGTAACATAAACTGCTATTATAATAGATGATATATTCTAAAAATGACAATTTACTGCAATTTTACCACTGTAATACATATTGGTAATTCATTGTTCGAAGATGCTTCAACAAATGACTGCCTTTTTTTGGTATTTGGTATAAAAGGGACTTTAGCAGTAACGCCCCAAGAAAAATATGATTCTAAATATTAAAGAATATATTGCCCAGTATAGGAGCTTGTGAACAAAAAACATTGTCGTAAACTAATGAATGCAAATAGAAAATACATATTTTCAAACTGTCATGGAAATACTGAAATCTTGTTGAATGTTTTCAAACTTTGTGGATATATTTGAGAATCTAACAGATTTCGTATCATATATAAAGCCACTTTAACGAGAAGCCAATATGTAACCCCAACCTTTCCGGTCGTAAAGTCAGACTAAAGGGCTTCAGTGAGGTTGAAGAGTGTCGCTTGAGGCCGCTTCAAGACTGCGTGCAAATCAATGCTCTGTAAATTAAGGGGCTGTGGTATATTCAATTTAAGCAAACCTTTTTCACACAGCATTCCTATATATGTGAAGCGTTTCATTACTGTGTCATGTAATAAATACAAGTTACAATTTAAAAACACCCTGTTTCAAATCCTGATTCCATCTCAATCTTTTTACATACAGCTAAGAGTATACCGGGTGGTGGTGGTCAGAGGGCTACATCCCCGTGACCGGTGTCTATAAGGTCCCCCCCCCCCCGAGGTTTGAGGTTAGGATACATCTCGGTCAGGGCTTCATCTGAAGGAGCCATAAAAGTTCCAATCTGACATTTTGTTTTCCTCTAGGCGCGCCCTGACTCTCGACGCCTCTGTATGAGATTATTTGCGTCTTATCAATTTGTGGTATAAAATGTCCAATTTACGATCAAATTTGTTGCTTCCGTTGATATTGGCAAAACACACGCGATATGACGATCTTGCTCAAGTCTCACTTGAGTTCAAATAATGAAGAAAAAAGAAAGAAAATTGAAATATGGTACGAATCGCGTTTTCTGTGCATGCCCTTGATTGTATCAAATAGCCGGCCTATGAAACGGTTGTCAGGGAGACATATGTTTAGAAATTGGGATTCATTACTAATAGGCTTACTCTCTAACTTATATCATACCTCTTGAAGAAAAAAATCTGTAGACGCTTCGTCTTGGATGCCTCCCCATCGCCCTGTTTCTCACGATCCTGCTCCCCCCCCCCCCCCCCCACCTATGCAGCAAGATGGTAACGCTATTTTCATTGATGCAGCAAAATGGCTGTGTTTTTACGCTGCCGCAATTTCCAACTATTCTGACACACCCTATGGCAGGGGTTCCCTAACTGGGGTGCATGAACCCCCAGGGTGTGCGTGAGTCCATCCCAGTGGGTTCGTGGGACGTTTCTGAAAGTCAAAACTAGAGTACTTTTTGTTGAACTAAAATCTGATATCATATGATTTAGTAATGTAAAAAAGTCGTACCTATCGACAAACTCTTTTCGCGTTCCATATTTTGGGGGTTCGTGGACAACTCTGACATCCACAGGGGGTTCGTGGGGGGATAAAGTTAGGGAAACCCTGCCCTATGGGTTAGTCGATATAAGATACCGAGAACACCAACAATCAGATCTCTTCTAGACATTACCATCATATGAAACTTTAATCATCTGGTAATTAAAGAATAAATTCGTCGCTCATACACTTTGTCATGATATAATATTATTCATATAGAACAAAGCAAATCGAAAAAAAAAGAATGTTGTTTCATTTGAAATTGAAAGTTAAACAGTGAAGCCAAAGAACTTCAAGATTATATTTCCTCATCGAATCATGTCGAAGTTATAGCCAACTCTAGGCAATAGCCAAGTTAGGACAGTGTATTTCGTTATCTTTACCAATTGGTTATAATTCCAGTTACCCGGATGTGGACGGAGACAGAGTGATTCCACGTCTAAATTGACAGATTTACATTAACAAAAGAAGACTTTTTTTGCGATAACTATGCTTAGTGGCAACATTGTCTACCAATCTCAGGTTAATTCCCAACCAACTTTTAGATTGTTGGACATACAGTATCATCAGTGTTCTAGTGTGTGCCTTTCGCTAGAGCGAGAGGACTGGTACCAAAGATGAAAGAGGGCCATGGCCGACAGAATCTGGGAGTTTGCTCTGTGGTTTTCAAATTGGTTAAATATGCCAATTATTGCAGTATTTCTTGTTCCACTACAGAACAGGTAAATGAAACACAATCATAAAAAACCCATAAAAAGTGAACGAAAAAAACAAAAACAAATCATACACAGCAACTGTTTCATCTTTCATTATCTATTTTCATAAAATCATTTGGTCAATTAAAGTAGTGACCATAATCCAGATATTCTCTTGTGATATAGCATTAGGCTAGATTCCTCACTTCAAAAGAACTGTAGCTTTTACACTTAATCTTGCTCTTATAAGCTCAAAAGATTACATAGAATGCATGTTTCATTTGCGTGAGTGTGTATAATGACGTAGTTTACAAGGTGTGCTGTGATCAGCCAATGTCTTAATCAAATGCTAAAATACTACGAATAAAATAAAATTTTGTACAGTAAGCATACTGCAGGGATGAGCCTGTGGTAAAAAAAAAAAAAAAAAATCACGGATTGCGGTATAGGCTCCAGTTTGCGTATGCTACAGTGTGTTAGGGTACTAGTTTTTGTCCCCGAAGTAGAAAAGAAATCACGGATATTGCGCGAATTCGCGGAAAAAGCTCATGCCTGATACTGGGAGGGTTCTCTTAGAAGCGAAAAAGTCTCTTTTAAACTATATTAATTCTTGTGCAATCATGAAATGAGATGACCATGATGTCGACTTCTAAACTACATCATGCACATGTGGTTATGTCAGGTATCACTGTGGGACATTTATTGATTTACTTATGAAGGCCTATACTTTAAATCTACAATAGGAAACACAAACATCTGAAACAGACACTGTTTGACCGTTAGTATGTAACTTAATTAACCCAACTGTTTGACATAAAATATAATAAAACATTCATAAAAAATGTTTGATAACTTGTTACTCGTATATGTATAACGCACATTCGAATGAAAAGGAAACAGGTCACATACATACTGTACCACGCACTATTCATTGTAACACAATACAGAGGAATAATGGTTTGTGACATAAATACTACATCTAACCACCAGAGATATCATAAAATGCATTTATAATTATCTCCTTATTACAATAAAGTATAACAAAGTAGTTTTGACAGATGTTAATAATAAAGATGTTAAACCACCCTCCAGCCCCCCATTCCCCTCCCTTCAACAATCATCATCACCAGAGGTGTGGTTATCACTATAAACCTAAACCATGACTGGCCAACCAACTTTATTCCTCATGGTGTACAATCTAAGACTGGTTATAAGGATTCTGTAAGTTGACCATTGCATCATCACCTGGTCCCGAGGCCTAGTCTAAGACCACGGTCAATGCAAGACTTGACTCTACTACAATGACTAATTGAGTTGTTATCGAATGACAAAATGAGCAAATCGCTTGATATACAATTTCAAAGACGTATATAGGAATTTTATATCCACAGGTAACGTAAGTGTTTTAAAGGAGAAACTTCAGATCCTGATACACAAAGTTTGAACGCTGAATTATTCCTCCAAAAATAATGTAACCGCAAAGTGAAATCCAGGCAACCCAGGGTCTACTGTACATAGAATGGTGGTTACTGCAAACATGAGATTAAAATTGATCTTGACCATTGGTATATTTGTAACTAGTTATTACGTACAGACTTGTCGCATTTCAAACAGTAAGTTTAATAGTACTAACAACTTACGTTAAAAATGCCCACAGACATCATGTTAAATGTTGTCTTCAAATGTTGTCAGACATCATTTTAAATGTTGACATTAATACAAACATGAAAGACTCATACAAAGTATTGTGTGTAGACTAGCAAATAAGCTATAAACACATCACTTGTGGATTCAGAATTGGCCACCAACTGCCTCTTAGGGACTGTTAAATGATGGTAAGTTGTTAAAAGGTCACTTTAAATTTAGCAAACGGAACAAATTAAAACAAACTAAAATTAGCATAACCTCATCTACCTGTGCAAAGTTATGATTACTATTTACTTATGTATAATCACTCAACAACACTATCGCTTAATTATTATCCAAACTATGAAATATTACACAAAAACTTGTTAAAAACTATCACAATATAAGCTAAAATTGCATTTTAAATTATTTCTTTTCAACAGACCATACTGTGGGTGTCAAATTTTGATGATTAATGTAACAATTTGATCAGTACATGAAGAAAATAGAAAAGAAACATAATGTGGTCCTTTAAAACATATTTTTCTTAACATTCACTTACATTACAGAACACATTCCTTACAGTTTTTGAAAAAACAATGGAGTGAAGTATCGTGAGTCCCTCGGAGAGGGAATGGATTCTACAAATAATCTCAGTTAATAGGTTGGTGAGCAATCTACTGTACACTGCCATACACTAACACTCATCTGTAACTTAAAAGAATAATCCAGGCCAAAATTTCTTTTTGATATGTTAAAGAGGAATATAATCTAAGCATTCTGGTGAAATTTGTATTCAGTTCCTATGTACCGTTTTTGAGATATTGGCAGTTGAAGTTGCCACCTTTTGTACCAAAAGTGAACTTGGTGCAAACAAGTGTGACGTTGTTGTTGAACACTGATAAATAATGTTTTGTTTCCCTTTAAGATTTAAGTCTAATTTTATACTCCACAATTCGATGCATCTGTAAAGTGAATGTACCATAGGTATTTGGTAATCCTATCCAATCCAAGGTAAAATCAATAGACCGAAAAATAAAGAAAAAAAACAATACATAATTTGTCAGTGTGCAACTACGACATCAACACCTGTTTGCTTCAAGTTCACTTTTGGTAGAGTATCAGATAACTTCAACTGTCAATATCTCAAAAACCGTTCATTAGAATTGAATGAAAATTTCACCAGAATCCTTAGATTATGTTCCTCTTTAACAAATAAAAAAGAAATTTTGACCTCTATTAAGAACATATGTGATCATGTCCGTCTTGAAATTTCATTTCATGGTCATGGTGATTTGTGTCCCATCACAACTGTGACCATTATGAGGGACGGGGAGATTTCCATGAATCTGCCAGCTATATACACCAGAAACCTATATATCAGATGGTGGTCTTTAACCAGCACATCTTAAAAAGTAAAGTCTATTTACAACGAGACAAGAACCTCCTATTGAGGTATCGTTCATCATCACCAGTAGAAGCTGTTTGATATGAATGTAGCCGCCGTGCTCAGCCAACTGCCGCCTTGGTCGTCGCACGTGAGTCCTGGTTTGGTGACGGCCTTGTCCAGGCCTGTTATTGGAAGGTCTTCCTCTGGAAGGTATTCTGGCAAAGAAGTGTTCTCTTTATCTGCTAGAGCTGGTTTCGATCCAAACGATAAAATGATCTGAAAATGAAAAAGAGTCTTAATTAACAGACGATCAAATAGTAAAAAGTACAATTTCTTTACTACTCAGTAGCCATCCATGGCATATTATATTAGAACTAGGGTCCAAAGGAAGATAAACACTGGGTAACAGAAACAAAGAAAAGGCAGAAAAAAAATCAACAACATTGCTGCCCATGTTACTTATACAGAAAACTAGAAGCATTGAAGAATATCTTTGTGTCCAGCTCAGCTATTGTGGGGCCAGTCCACCATGGAAGTCCGGTTTATCTGTCCAAGGAGAGCATCAGACTACCTGCCCCCCACCCCCCTTTCCTCCTGACCCCATCGGTCATTACCTTTACCACTGTATAATATATCAGCTATTTTACAGTAGCTCCAGATTTTATCAATGTCATTTTGAAGGAAACCATAAACATTGAATGTGGCTTTCAAAGGAGCTTAGAATGTTCTTTCATTGATAATATGGTCATGTGGTCTATGATACTTTCCATTGTACTGTCCTTTAATACCATATATATATATCTATATATATATATATATATATATATATATATATATGTTGTAGTATGCTTGTAAGTGTGATTATTGATACAGAATAAAACCCAGACTGTTGCTTTAAAGGAGCTTAGCATGTCTTCTTTGGCTTTGAAACCATTGTCGTGGTGTGTATATGATACTGTCCGGTGTGCTGTCCTTCAATACCGTCCATGCTGCATGGCAAAATTAATACTGAAACTGATTAAAACCCCAGACTGCTGCTTTAAAGTAGCTTAGCATGTCTTCTCTCATTTGACTTTAAAACCAATTAGTACCTTATTTGGGTGATTATGAAAGCCTAAAGAACCCTAAATGATACTTTTTTTAATGAGCTTAGAAATTCCTCCTCTGTGGTACTGATCCCATGCGTGCTCTAACTCCCTTGGTGTGATTATTGAAACAAATGCTGCTTTAAGCCTCAAACTATGTGTCACCACCCTCACCTCTTCACCGTGCTCATTTTTCAGTACTTGGTCAGCAAACATAACTGTTGTCCTTGCTACAGCAGCGACCAATGTCTGCAAAGAGAAATAAAACAAAAAATATTAAACATTGTAGTTGCCTCCAACAACATTTGAAATTTATGCAAAATTCTGGTACATGGAAAATCTCATGAAGAAGTGTCCACTTATGCATAAATTTATAGTTTTTTTTGTATGAAACAACAAGCAATACATTGTATTTGTGGGACACAAAGTCTTCTGTATTTGGACTGAAGGGTTTAGGGTTTATAATAACTTGTTACATTAAATAAAGTAGTCACAGTGGGATGATGTACTGTATATGCCATAACTGTATATACAGTGTAACATATAGTCAAAGTAACAAACAAACACAAAAATACATCTTTAAGACAGCAGTCTTTTTTTCCATATTAGAAGTCCACAGAACAATACCATATCTCTAAACCCTCCCCATCACCCCCCCCCCCCCACCTGCGCCATCACAAACACATAAATGTGTAAACATTCCAATACAAGGAATCTACAATACCTATACCAAAGTAACTGGTAAGCACAGGTACAGTAGCTGATATTTGATAAATTATATTTTCCTTTTCTCATTTAAAACAAATTCCTCAACCAACGTTAAAGTTGCACCCAGAGTTATGGGTCTCATCATATTGCTGTCATCAGATTAATCACAATGGTTTTGTTATTTGAGCATGAGTGACTCAGTCTCACTACAGCAGACTATATACATATCTACTAAATTCATGGGTGAATCACTTTAAGAGGGTGACTTAGACTCGAGTCATCACTGCCGGTTGCTGACACACCACGATCAAGGAAATTGAGTGCCTCGTTTTCACTTCTGGTCAATTACACTATAGAACTTAGCCAATATGAGACGTTCATTTCAGTCATAGGGGTTTTGATTGTTACCAGACAGTTAAAGGTCATCAATATTGTTGTCCACAACAGATATATGCTAGAGAGTCAGAAAAAGGTCATATCTGCTCAAAGTTCAACTGTAAACATGTTTACTGTCACTCTAAAATTACTGTAGTTATCCACATTATACTGAGCTTATGAAATTGTCTATTTTATTAATCCTAAATGGCTGGGAATACTGTAATTTGGAGGATAAGATCCTAAAAGGAAAACTTTTGAAAACTTCTGGGAAATACAAAAATTGGGGGATGATAGTACTGATGATACTTAAATTATATTGGTAAAACCTCCCATCCACTCTTCAGAAGTCTGAAAAGACTCGCCATGGGGGGGGGGGGGGGAAGAAGAAAAAACCTCCCTCCCTCACCTCTGCTCTCATCTCTTTCTTAACCCTCAGTGTACATCTACTCTTCTGCATGTCAAAGGTGAAACTAATAAGACCTTTGACCTTCAGTAGTTCATCCTCACAGACCTTCCGACACATCTGCCAAAGAAAATATAGAATTCAAGAAAAATCATCATAAACCTGACAACATTTGACAAAGTATCAAGCGTTGGCATACGATTGAACAGGGCTCCTACGAATAATGCATCCTGGAAGTTTTAAATCATAAAAAAAAAGGGGATGGGGAAAAATTGAAAAAGGTTACTATCTTATCAACCTACTGTACTGAAAAAAAAAGAAAAGAATACTTACACTCAAAGTTTCACGAAAGAAATGTATAATTTGATTGTCATCATTAACAAAATTTGACACTGTTTAGCCACAAATATGTACAAATTTGAAACTTTTCTTTGAGACATTTCTAAATAATGTCACAGACTTTTGCAAGACTACCGTAGGCCCTACGCATACAGTACAACGTTACTTGATTAATTTTTTCAATCACGACATCACTAAACCACTGAACTGACGGTGCCAATGCACTAAGTACTGCTATTCTGTACATGTATACAGCATTGTTCATGTGCAATTGTAATTATCTTAAGAGAAAGATAAAACTTCAACTTAATGAAAACAAACTTCGGTATCATGTTTCTGCTCGAGGATAACGAAGAGGGTTCATCAACAGGTGTGCTGTCATTTCAGAGTAGGCCTAATATTGTTTCTGAGAGGACGGATGGAACTCTTAATTAACGCAGGAGTTTGCCCATTCCTTAATTTCCATATTTCTTATCTCAGTTTTTTGTTTTTGTTTGAGGGTAAAGCAATCAGCTAAATTAAAATTGTCCGAATCATATCGTACTGATAAAAGTGAGATACACTGTGTTGAAAGTTATCGATCTATCTGAACTATTTTGGTACTGTTATCTTATCATTACAGAAAATGTAATAAAAGGTCTGTTTGAAAACTGAATGATATAGTGGAAGCTATTACGTAAACTATAAAAAAGTTTCTAAGTAGATTGACTTCCAAGGACATTTAATAGTTTGTGTTCAAGCAAGGATAAGCAGGACCAGGCCCAACTAGCTACTCTTAGGCAGTTGTGTTAAAACAACATTTATCTGTACATATATGAAAACCAAATTTGTACTGTAAACTTGTGTTCAGTTTGTTTTATAACTTAATTGTACAGTAAAGTATGTTTGCAAATATTTACATATGACAACTGGTACTTAGTACCCACTCTAGATATTGTTATCAAACTATTTATCTTATAAGCAAATTGATATGAAGTGTAGACTTCATAAAGTATAAGTTGGAATATTCAGGCTATTTACTGTAGCTACTGTACATTTTAAAGGGGTTTCTTCTCAAATACTTAGTATTTTGCCACAATTATACATCACTATAATGTCATCATTAAGTTTGAATTGCTACATGTATATCATCCATAAGTTTGAAACAAGTTCATTAATTTTGAAACATTATGTCATAATTAATAACATTTTGAAAATGTTAGCGTCCAATTTTTACATGATTTCTACACATAGAGTACACTGTCAACCCTTCCTCAAAATTTAGAACAAAACTTAAACATTAAGTTCGCTATATCTCCCTATGAAATACGAGTCATGTCATTGACTCGCAGAAAATCGTGCGATATTGGGTCCTTGAGGTATTTGAAAATACCGTAAAATTGTGTGTCTGGATGAAAACAGATCTAAGTTTCTTTTTTTCTTCTTTTGGCAAATTGGCAGAGTAGAAATGCTGCCTGATTTGAATGCATTGAACGAACAGACGATTGTGACACTTAAATGAGGTGGTGGGCAAAGCTAAATGATGTTGATTGAATTAGAAACTTGTAAAAATCAATACCGATGGTGCATGACGAGGAAGCACAATGCTGAAATTAAATCAGTCACTTGTCATTTTCATAATAGACTGTATTTGTACACTAAGGCAGAAGGAGACAACCAGTGTACTGCGAGAAATAACAACGACAATTTTTCCAGTCGAAATCCAGGTATGTAGTGTAATGATCTGAGACATGATGGATGAATGATGCCAACACCAGGAATACGGTGCGCACACTTGTGAGACTTCGGAAAGATCCGATAAGATGGGAATGTTGCCAGTTAGTTCAAGTACATTTAGTCTGAATAACACATACATGTATGTAACCAGAGTCCCCATGCACCTACTGTACACTTAAAATTCCGTGATCGCTCCACAACTGACAATTTATCTCACAGGTCCCCATTTATTCACCTGGGTGAAGAGAGGCAATGGAGATTAAGTGCCTTGCTCAAGTACACAACGTAATGATCTGGCCAGGACTCGAACCTGCAAGCCTTAGATCTCAAGTCCACTGCCTTAACCACAATGCTTTCATATAAAGTTTTTATTTGGTTATGTCAAATAACGTGTCAGCTTTGTCTTTAACTTACAACAGGACTGAACCTGGCCTTTGATTTCACCACGCAGTACAGTAAATCTGTAATACATAAATCATTTCTCGTTGCTTAAACTCACACAGTATTATCCAATTGTATACCGGCCTACACAACAAATGTTATACTATAACCACATTTAAAGGCATTGAAGACTCGTCCCAAACGCATGCCGCGCTCTGAAAAAAGTTAAATTTCTGTTGCTTGCAAGTGAAGTTTTCTGCTTGTCGCTACAAAATGCAGACAGTAATGAAACGTGATACCTTGTTATCTTTAGCTGGACCTGAGATGTCCATCGCTATATTGTTTCTACACTGTGCTGTGGGTATTGACCGCAGCTGTATTTACTGACTGTACACTACAGTAGTGTCTAATTACCAAAGGTAGCAAGCTGTGTGTGTATTTTCTGGGATCGATGGTGGTGCCTTACACTCTTGTTACACCTCATTCAAAACTAGGTCAGATTACTGGCATTAGATGTTTCTTTTTGCAAGAGAAACTTCACACCCTTTAAGGAATCCTCTTTCAAGCCTGTCTTCCTCACCTGATCTTTTAGTCCATGTACCTGTAGTACTACCACCTTACTATTCTGTTTATTGGTTCCTAAGAAGAATCCTTTGCTGCTCGGCTTTGCGGTTGAAGATCTCCTCCTCTGCTGCTGTTGATTGAGGGCAGTGTTTTGAGTTTTCGTCTCGTGCAGTGGACCCGACAGCGTAGCAGTTAACTTTTGATGGATTTGCTTTGCTAGAATCTTGGCTTTGTTAGCACAGCTTTTCCTTCAAATTGCAAGAAAACAAAGGACAATAAAATAAATACATTTCAAAAAATAAATACATTTAAAAAATAAACCTTAATATTAACAACGAGAGAAAAAAAAACCACAGTTGGTTATAAACACTGTACGACAATTTTCCGGAGATACAGTAATTTTCTCTGAAACTGCAAATTCTGAATTTTATCAAATGAGTAATCTACAATATTAATTTTTGAGCATCTATGAGCTTTGTTTACTTATCCTTCTGGTAAATATTTGGAAATTAAAAACCTCCAGCTGTGAATTAGTCTTTTAATTTGGCTATATTTAGCTGCTTTTGAAGTTGCCCATACATAAGGCCTTCAAAATGAATGCATTTATGTAAACATCGCCAAATTTAAGTACCACACAAATTTTGTGGCTGCGGCATTTAAAATGATAAAGTTCACAATCTCAGTCCAAGGTCTCCATACTGTACATCCACAATTGAAAAAAAAAAAAAAGCTTGGATCAATGATACCTACTGTACTCTACCTCTACAGACCCTGCTGAGTCTTGTACAAACATACATTTCAAACATCTGTTAAATTACCAGTCGGGATCGCTGTTTTTCCATTCGACCTTTAATTAAATTGAAGATGACGTGCATATTTTACATGGCTACTTCCCTAATATGATCAAACATCCACAGAGTTTTATCACTTGTAAATGTCAAGCACTGGGAAAACCATGGATACATACAGTGCAACATTCCAACATGCTGTTGCCACATTGTAATTTACTTGCACATACAGTACTTTATGGGCAAAAAGGTAGACATTTTGATAGGTCCATTTCACTTGTTTGAATATTTTGTCACATGAACACAATGCCAAAAACAAATTTATTACAAGTTGTCACAATCTTTACGTTTTTCTAAATTATGAAATAAAACTAGCACCATGATAAATGACTACTTTGCTACATAAGTTTTTGGGGGGATAAATTAACAGAAATCATATAAAACAACTCTGATAATTACACGTATCAGTATGTACCAAAATCAACGCTGTCTCATAATCTGCCGAAAAGAACACCTTTTATAGCCGATGCCTTTTGCATGGTCAGCAAAATATGCAAAACTTTCCCAATGCCCAATGTTTGCAGCAATTATGCCACAAATGTACATGCATCACACAGCCAATATGTGCTATAAGAACAATGTACTCCAGTTGCAGTGGATGGTTCTAAACACAACTGTTGTAGTAACTACCTGTCGGCCAAGTTACCTGTAAACCAAGTCCCTAAATTTTATTTAATATGAAATGAATGACACGCTTAACGATCCCCTCAAATAATGCCTCCTTTAATATGGAGGTGTGCGTGTGCGAAGCATTCAAGTGATCATTCAAAGAATGACTAGAATGTCTAACTAATGTAGATCATACTAACATTTGCATTATTTCTTCCAGGCTGAACATCATCCCTAGCTCTGCTTTCATGATTGGACGGTTGCCGGGACATTCGCACAGATACCTCAGCGCCTGCGGGCAAAAGAATAAGTGAAGTACTTTGGTATAAATCATCAATTGTGTTTATAATTGGCTGCCGTGTCAATTTATATCCTGAGAGGCCAAAGCTGATTTTATTATCTATACATTTTTTTTTTTACTTTCTCTGAATGCCTCTTTCAGAAGACAGGTTCTCAAGTATGCACTTGTCTTTGACTGTGCCCATGTGCAGGAGCTCACCTCATTGAAAAATTTGTGGAAATTTCCCATACATAATATGCTGTAAATGTCTCACAACACAGTAAAATATTATCTTCCGTTGTGCAAAATATACGGTACAACTGTTGAAAATATGTGCATTCATGCTGATCAATTGAAATAAATTTTTATTAAAATTGGTTAGTTATTATTACTTTTGTGTGAAAACAGGAAGAAATATTTTCAATCGATGAAAATCAATAACGCTATGAATATACACCTTTTATAAACTGTACAATACTTTTACTGTTTACATCTACAGTCAATTATCGACCACTTTAGTAAGCTTCTTTCACTTCATATATATTCCACACACAATAAACTACTTAGTGTTTACCAGTACAGAATAAATTTTGAGTGTGTATGTGACTCTTTCTGAAGAGTTTCATCTTTTCTTTCCTTCATATGACAAACTTGTAGTGTAAGTAGTAATTGTCCTTTCTGTAGAGCTATCCTTACAGTATAACACACCTGCAGTGCCCACGATAAAACAGTGCATTGTTTCCCCCTTTTAAAGTCACAAGTTTAAGAAAGCTTTCTTTCAAATATCTCTAGAAAGAGGGAGCTCTTTCTACTGTGAGCAATACTGTATATCTTGGAATTAATTCAATTGATCATCCCAAATGGTTTGAATGCTCGGGATGAGTTTCTCATTTCCTGTCTTCCTCAAGGTAAGCATCCATCACGATTGAGCTGTGAACAATACCCTGCAGTTACTACTGTATGTACTGTACTGAAAATACAGGTCAATACTTCTGCAGATGAAGCACAGGTACAGAACTGTACAGCTTCTAAGAGGCATATCATGTAAATGCATGTAATTGTTCTGTACTTTAGACGTGAACGACACGATAATTATAATCCTATAAAACGGTCACCTGTCCTACTGTACATTAGCATGACTTACTGCAGTCTCATTATACCAAAATATACTAAAAGTAAAGTTATATTGATCAATTTATAAATTGAAACAAGGGCGTAGGAACCGGGGGGGGCTGGGGGGGCGCCAGCCCCCCCAGTGAAAAATGTGGAGGGGCGGAAGTATCATTCCGCCCCCCCCCCCCGCTCCGCAAGTCAGAAAACCCCTTTTTCATTTCCAAATGAGAAAAAAAAATCTCATTTGGAGCACCAAATTGCATCTAAGGCCAGGTGAAAATACAAAATTAAGTTTACAAAATGGAGTGGGTGTTGAAGTGTGCTATATTGCACCAAATTGCATCTGAGGCCACCTGGAAATGCAAAAAATTCCAAAGGGGAGGGGGACACCCCCTCCCCTTAGACCCCTCCCCCAGGCCGGCCATCAGTCTTCAGCCCCCCCCACTCAAAAGTACCTTCCTACGCCACTGAATTGAAAAAACCAAGTTGAGATGGCTATGCATTAAGTTCTTTTTTAATTTGCTGATTTTAAGGCAACGGTGGTAAAAAAAGGATTGGGGTTGGGGTGTTTTTTTTTATATAAATTAATCGGATATTATTGAGTTGCTCTCAATAGCCTGTACATGCAGCTTTTCTGATATCATGTATGCTGTATTGTTATCCAGGAAAATGCAAGTGAGAACTTTCCTTTTGCCAGTATAATTTTTAAGCACAGGCTGAGTTTGCATTTTTTAGCAAATGGCTTAAATTGTGAACATCTAGGCCAGTATCTCAAGAGTGTTGACATTGAAACCGTATCATTACCATGCCATGCTAGAGACTTCAATAGCTTTGATCATCAGCCTTAATTTGCAAAACCCAACACTATATTAAAGAAATGAAACATTACATCACGTCTAACCAAAATTCAAGTTGCATCAATTGCTCCGTGATCTTGTAATGTTTAGACTTGTTCAAGTCTTTGGTCACATGTGGATTACATGGAATATTATAAAATGGTGATATATCTTAGAAATGGAATATTTCCAATTAACACTTACAGGTATGTTGTGTACTGTACTATATAGACCTCTATCACAGATACAGACCTAGACCAATGGTCACGGTCGGCCCCTCCCCCTCCACTTTTTTTAATGTGAATATATCTGATCAGTAACATCCTGTCGATCAATGAAATGTTTGTTGAGTTGCAACAACTTTGCAATGTCATCTACTTACATTGCATTGGCTCACAATCTACCATAAGTACTGAAAGAGCTGTAAGGTTCAGTAAATAATACAGACTCACAAACCTCCAGAGCAGTTGAAACGACTTCTTCTTCGTTGTGGTCTAGCAGAAGCACCAAACCGGGCAAGCATCCTTGGTCGTGGACAATCTTCCTTCTGTTCTGAGGATCTGCAGCTAAATCTCGCAACTGTCGAACGACTCCTAAAGCGGCCATCTTAAATTTGCTCTGCAGGTTTTGTTTCAGTTCCTGAAAATAAGTTTGATAGGAACTCAAATTTTTGGTACCAGAAATTCTTGTTAGATTTATACTGTAGGCTGGAATTGCAGAAAAATCTTGTTTGTTTTGCAACATGCAAGTAACAGGTTTCTTCTTAAAAGAGGAAGCAACTGAAAAAGTGTGAATGCGAATTCATCTAAATAGTTTTATACTGTAATGTATGTAAATTAGTCTACTGAATGACAAGCCTAACATCTATAGTTAAACCTACAGTACCTATCATCACATTTTCCATGCAAGTGCCCTTGTTAGCCAAATTTTACAAAGCCACCAGCACCCGAAGGAAGTTTAATTAGAACTGAAGTGAAAAACGTTGTTCGACCTGGATTGACAGGGTACTACCAAATCAATTCTTTGCTCTTTTATGTATCAGCTACATGACTGCTCCAGCATCATTCACATTGGATTCCGTTGAGAGGGCTTTCAGCAATTGTGGCTACATATATAATTCTATCTAGTAGTGTCAATGGGTTTAAGAATGCTTTGGACAAACACTTTAAGCATTGTAATCGGGTCTGATTGTTTGTGTCTTCAGTTTTTTCTCTCTACTATAGGGTCCTTGATGGGGACTTGAGTGTCCCTCCTGATTCTTTTTTTCCCTACTAAACTAAACTAGTGAAATATTACACAGGCCCTATAATTGCCTGAGACTGAAATTGGAGTGAAAGAATTTGACTGATTTACTGTAAGAAGTCTTTAAAGAATGGAATTAGAACTTGAAAAGCTACCAAATTTCAACTTCTTTCAAGCATATTCTTTCCAGAAGTAAACAAATATGATGTATACATACTATAGATACTGAATATGAACAGCAAAAAGACAGCTGTTGAATTGCATTGCAAGATCAGTACGTTAACAATGTTTACACAAATGAAGTGTTGCTACTTAATTAGTAAATAATTACGAGAATGTTAGCATTTAGACTATGACAACTCTTAACATTTTTGAGTCTAACAAGCTTAGGAACCAAAACTCTATTGTCATTGATGCCAGCAGACCACTGGAGTTGTAAAAAATGGATAAATCAACAGTTAGAACAGCTGCATTGAAGATTGATTTTAGACATGGGCATTATCTTGTATTTGTAAGTTGCAGCTTTGATGTTTGATGACAAAAACTTTAAATTATAAATGCTGCTAGTCTATATGGCATACATACATGTCATGCCTCATGGAGGCTAGGGTGCAATTATAGAATACAGAGCCATTCATTAACTCTTCCCAGCATCCGGATGCGCAGTGTGTCTGTACATGTATGACGCCCTCTAAAATTCCATCACATATTTCATTTTAACTCCGCATCCGCGCATCCATCACGGAAGTAATAGGAAAGGACTTAAGAAAATTTTCGAAAAGTCTCCCCATATACCATCACATATTTCATTTTGACTCCGCATCCGCGCATCCACCCCAGGAGTACTAGGAATGGACTTTTCCCTATAAATGGAAAGTTTCCCTATAAACCATCACGTATTTCAAATACTGAAAGTCCTGCATGTACGAATTAGATATTCCACATCAATAGTGTGTCGTTCTTAAAAGGCATCCGTACATGTATGACGCCCTCTAAAATTCCATCACGTATTTCATTTTGACTCCGTATCCGTGCATCCACTCAAAAAGAAAGAACTTGGACTTTGACATTTTTACTCACATACGTACTGAGGTGAGACTGAGCATCCGCATGCGCAGACAGACTCATCAAGTGGCCCTGCATTCTATAATTACTCCGAGGCTAGCCTCTGCAGTTGGTTTATATAATGTCAAAACAGACCAAGTGTGCATAGATTAGCCTAGATTTGTAACAAAAACATCACTTTGAAACATGTACACTAAGCCTAAAGATGAATGGTACACTACTGATTGGCTTAACTCAAGCTAGTACTAGTGTAGTACTAGTACTGTAGGCCTAGTCACATATAAATTGTAGCCCTAGGCTAACTTGCAATATTTAATTGTAGGCCTTGGAGCCTATTATTATTAGGCCTAGGTAAGAGCATTGTTTCCCCACCCCCCCCCCCCAAAAAAAAATAAAACAAGATGGTGACATGATGTACAGTTATAATAGACCACCAACTTGATAATATACCTAGCCTATAGAGCCTCCATGCATTTCAACATGGTAACCACCACTTAACTGAAGGTCTACTATGTAGGGTACCACTACCAGCCTATGTAGTACGCTGTAACGTACAGACTACAGTAGCCTACGTGGGCTTAGGCCTAGTCTATGTTGGTAATTATCAGTCATCAACGTTGATCGTAAAGGAAAACGTTCACATCAATAGACAATACCAATGAACACAAAAACAAGGTCTAAACTTTCCGAATCCGTACTTCTTCTAGATCAAATAATTCGGTGGTTCATACAGCTGAGAAATTAAAGATATCTTAGCCTAGTTTTTGTCCAAATTTTCTTCAAAACTTCCAGCTTCGTTTCGTCCAAGTCCTCACGAGTAACGGAATGCAATCTTTTGACGAATATGTTAATGAGACTTTAAAAATGGCACCCTTATCATATTGTAACTTATGATTGGTTTACAAATTGACGTCATCATAAGAAAGGTTGTTCATTGGTTTATTAATGTGTTGTATACAAATCAAAGAGCATGTCTCGGGACGTAAACGTCGATTGGAAGATGCATTAGCTGGATTATTCACAGCGGCAATTTAAATGCTTAGGATATCGTTGAGCTATTGGAAATGATGCTGTAAAGCCTGGTACCACGCTGATGCAAAGAAAATTAGAATAGTAAGAAACTGTCTTTCTACAATACAAGTCTGATATTAATCACTGAGTGGGAGATGAATTTCTACATTTTATCGTGAAACGTGCGTAAGACGAGGCAAGTGAAATTGAACCGTAACTCAAACGTTAGCCAACAAGAAGTTAGCCTAGGCATAGACTAGGTTGGCTACAATAGGAAGAGGTGGAAGCGTAACATTGTGTGTTACATGACCGTACTAGTAAACGCTTCTGTGTGATAATTTAAGCCTACCGTGATATCTCGCAGGGCCTACTATGTTGTTACCAATATGATATGTAGCCAGGCATAGGGTGATGATTGTACAGTACATCAGGGTAGGCCCTATGCCTAACATTTGATTATTCAAAAGGATCGCCCTTGTTTGAAAAGTAAATTCTTTGCCTAAGCATGGATTGTCCCAAATTTGGTGATGTTTGCATTTAAATTCAATGTCAGAAATATAGGCCCTAGGCTATACCTCAACAAAAGTATGATTTGCATCTGACAAGAGGTCCCAGTTTAGTCTACCCTGTGAACTGTTTTGAAATTAGAATGTTAACAAACTGCCTTTGAAATTCAAAGGGAAGGAATCTGTGAAGACTGCTCTGAGAATAGTATCACATGCCTGATTTAAAACTGAGAGAATACATTTTTTCTTGAAAATCTACATCTAACAATCATAAATTAAATGCGAGACTGAAATTTACCTTGGTTTAAGCAGCATTCCCTGACCAGTAGAGCTTCCTACTGGTAGTGGGTTTTGGAGGTGATGCTTTGGTGCCTGTACATATACAGATCTAGGTTTTGCTGCACAAATATTGGGTAGACAAAATTTAGACCATTCCCTACAGTACCCATGCATCCACATTTTAAAATTGTTTTAAAACAAATTGGTTTTGGTCAAATATTTTGTCAGATCTGGAATACTGGGCTGTCCCAGCTTGTTAAAATATATAGACAAACTCTACAGCACCCATGGAGAGATTTTATGTGTCCAATTGATACAGTATACATGTTGCACATCTATCGGCATTCTACATCTGTGTATGATAAATTCATAATTCTACCATATTTTTACTTATTTTCTGCAGAATTTACTATTATAAGAAGTGCCTAGAGGATAAGCGAAGCTCCAGTTTTTTATAGTTTTATAGCGAGTTTTTCGAGAGAGCTGTAAAATGGCTCTGGAAGAATTGCTTGAACTGTTACGTCTGTTTTTGAGTAAAACACAGGAATATCTGGTAAGTCAATAGTTTCAAAGAAATATTTTTCTCATACTCATTATTTTTCAAATTATGTTATTTCAAATATTGGATTTGAAATTTGTCAATTACCTTTCATAAATTGTAGTTTTGTACTCATAATTAAATATAATAGCGTGTAAAATTCTGTGCCAGTCTCACTAGGTGACATAAGGGTTTAATGAATGTAATGATAAAGTTTGTTAGTTTTTGTCATTTTATCTAGGCTGTCAATGGCTGAATTCAAAACACATTTTTTTTCTCCTACGCATTCTAACAAGTTGTAAATAACCATAGAAATTTGGACAATCACGCAGCTTATCAAAATCTTTACTTTGTTATCCTGTGGTACAGTATTTGCTGTTTCTGTGTTCATACTGTATTTTCATGAATGTTTTCTTTTTTTTCCCTCTTTTATCTTCAGAATTTACTGCATGGAAGGAGAAGCTTTATTAGATATGTCGGAGAGCATTTACCTATTGGGCCAGTCAGGCGGATACAGTTTAAAGTAAGTTTTGGTATAAATTCTACTAAGTAAACTGTACAGTATCTTCAGTACAGTAGCAAGGTACTGTATGTATGTTCTTAATGCCAAATACTGACTGGTCAGTAGAAAGTAAGTGGATGTTGGAAGTTGTTGAGCTAACGTTTCAGATGATGATCTTTATAATGGTTTAGAGTGAACTTTAGGAATTTCAAGCAGCAAAACCTGTCGGGCAGACTTAAAAGAGTAGGGCCACTGAAAAAGAAGAAATTGTAAATTAAAAGTGTGATCGTTACCACGGTAGATGCACCTGTTTTGAGACCATTGTAGTGAGCTGCTTATCATAAACATTTATTTGTGTAACATTGTTTGACAACACAATTGCGGCTCCAGCAGGCAGTAGGGGAACTGGCGTAATGCAAACATATACTGAGTAATACTAACCTCAAGCAACTTGAATTAAGTTCTGTTTTTCAGTCCTGGAACTCTCGGAAGAACTTGAGAAACCCTACAAGAATCCAGATATGACAGTTAATACTCAAGATAAAGAGCCATTTTATCAAACCACCATTCTGCTAGGTCCTGAATTTGCTAGGTCCTGAGTGATTGTCAATCTTTGGTGAGGTTATGTTTGAGTCCATTGCAGCGTGACCATATCTACTATGACATTAATGATTTATTTCAAACTAATTTGTCTTTTACCCCCTGATTTGTTTTATGCAGTACATCAATGAAGTACAACACCACAGTCAATCATCTGCAAGGGAAAGTAGATTGTGGAGTAACGAGTCCGGTGACTACGAGGATGCAGCTTCCTTTGTTTTAACATTAGCCGACATTCCTTGGTTGGACGTTTCCTGCTTCGAGAATGACATTAGACAACGGTAACAATGTTGGATCTCTTACAGCCTCGAGTGATCAGATTGTTCAAGAGGCTGTGCGGTCGACCTTCTGCACATACCCTTGTATTGTGTTTTTCAAATACATTTTTGATGCCGTTATTGTATGTTTCATATCAAAATCCTTTATTTGGACAATTGATCACACTGGCCATGTTCAATGTAGGGAAATGTTTACTGATAATATTATCCCAAAAGTGCCACGGATTGAACAAACACAGAGTAAATTCCAACATTTTATAGCTTTTACCTCTTTTGAAATTTCTTTTACTCATCTAAGACTTGATGGGTTGCATTGACATACTCTAAGCAATCATCTCAATTAATCTCCAATCATTCTGGAGTTGATTTTGTGACCAGTTAAGACTCCATTCCATACTAATATCACTTTAAGCAAGGTGTGCATATATCAACTAGGCATCTTTCATTTAAAAAAATTGGAAGTACTAAGTCAAAACATTTTGCTATTCTTCTTATCAATATCAGTATGAAGAAGTATTTAGGGCACAAAAATGATGAAAAAGGAATAAAAGCCGTCTGCTAACTTTGCTCATCAACCGTCATGTGGTGAGAATATCTAGGACAGAGGCTTTAATTCTCTAATCAGTAATACCTTTGTTGAGGAATATCCAGTAGGCTTGGTACAGTTACAAGCTAAAAGTTAAAAGATTCTTTAAAGCATCTATTGGTGCTAACTTTTGATCAATTTTTTTCAATTTTTATTTGATGTATTAATCCCTGAAAACTGTAGGGGGGAGACAAGACAGCCAAGAAAACCCAGACGCAAGACTATGTACGTTAAGCCTTTCATGAGGAGAGAGATTGAGAGACGGGAGTCCTCCTTCGTTGAGATGGACGAGAGTTTGGGGAGCATCCCGTCAACGGATGATCAGGACCGAGACTCTAACGCCATCAACAAGATAAATGCACTGGAAGACGAACTAGCTAAACTACGGCTTCAAATCGCCAACATTGTAACTCAACAATCTTCCACAAACACCGGTAATTCTAAGTTTATGATACCTTTCATAGTTCATTCTTTTTCAGTTGGTGTCATTTGCACAAAAAAAATTAAAATCAGGGTTCTCGTTTGTAGCTTAAATTGTTCTGCTTGGTAAGCTAGGCTATTTTAAGCGCTCCATCCAGTCTAAACCTGGACAAAAAATAAATCATAAAAATAAATAACAAATCAGAAAAGAAAAAGGAACAAATGCTTGTCAGTCAGTAATGCTGTCCCAACCTTTTTTACAAAGTATGCAAAGTATCCTGAATCTATGCAAATTTAGCTAAAGGGACTTCTGTGCCCCCAGGTTGTTAGTTTCACACCTATGCTGTAAAATTGAACTCCCTATTTCTGATTTCACGATTATGCAAGTATGTAATACGATGAATGCAGAAGGATGGATATCAGATCTGTGTGTTGTACTTGTACAACTTAGTGTCAAAACTGGTCTGTATATGATATTTGACAATGAATAACAAAAAATATCCCCAAAATAATAAAAATTAATTCTTTTGTCAACCCTTAACTGTTTGCGTTTTGGTCTGTATCAAATTCAACTGGAGTATGATATCCTGGTTTAATATCGTCTGCAAGGTACTATACGCTGGTTGTTGACGGGCTCTTGCATGAATGATAGGCTCATGAAGGCATCACCAATGACAGAGCATTCATTGTCATTGCATAGTTTAGTTTTACAATTGTTAGCCTTCAATTCAAAATTAAAATTATCTTTGTTTGAATTTGATCTTGTAACTTTACAAAACGTCTTGTTTGAAAGCTAACTGCATCTCCTTGGGGTGCTTTGAGAAATCCATTTCCTTTAACAAAATTATTGTAATTTTTATTTCCATTTTATAGTACACCAGTTATTACCACTTCAAGCCCTGTGTAGTTCTACCCCTCTTGGTTCACCGGCACCCCCTCCTCCTCCCCCACCACCACCACCACCAACTACAGTATCCAAAAAGATGAAAAGTGTTAGTGAAATTATCAGAGAGGTAAGTAAATTAACAACCGTTACATTGTAAACATCTTTTGTGGAATTATTTGGGTCAATTACAGAGTCATGCACTACATGTTAATTCACTAAACGTTTGTAAGTACGGTCAAGTACTGTAGAGCTGCACCCAGAGATGAGTATATTGTAGTGTTTGGAGGTTCTATAACATGTTATTGAGTTTGTAAGATGCCCCCACACTACAAAATGTGATTGAGTATGTAAGATGCCTGGTGCCCACCCCCCTCCCCCCCCACACATGCAACTCCCAACCAGAGGAATGGTATACATTAAAAGTGGCTTTCTTTGAAGATACTTCTTTGCCAAAGAGTGGGAATATTATAATGCTTTATAGATAGATGTCATGGTGCAGCAGTTTGAAATGGAATGATGATATAGGTTATATATATGTTATATTTCTTGACCTCAAATGCCAACTTGCCACGAACATCTTTATTGTTCTACATGTGATGATACCAAGCTGTGAAAAGTTCAAAAGCATAAGGGAAACCTCCCCCCCCCCCTCCACCTGAAGTTATTGGAAGTGAGGAATTGAACCAAGAAGATATATATATAATTGAACTAGACAGGGAGGCCTGGTATAAATAACTACATCCCTGTTTCTGTAGTTGTTTTCTTCTCTTCCGTTGCAGAATAAGATGAAGAATGGCCGTAAGGTTCCGGCATTAACAGATCCTGGTAGGAGTGGTCCTGTGGATATGACAGAGGTTCTCAAGGGACTTGGTACAGTCAAGCTAAAAAAGATAGCAAGGTATGTTTCATTTTGAAAACTTCACAGTCATAATTTGGAAGTGAAAAATATGGAAAATGCATAAATTGATATTGACTCAGTGTCCTGTCTGAAAATTTTATTTTCAACTATTTGACTCACTGAATAACAGTAATTGGACTCTACAGCATCATTTTGCAATTTGGTTGTAAGGTTTTGATACTCTGAGAAAGGCATAGGATATTCACACATATCTGGATATCCCAAATCTATGGTAGAGCTCTGTGCATTCACAACCACTTTGTTTTATTCCTCTTTAAGATAGCCAGTATAGAACCGTTTCGTCCAATATCGGGAAGTTTATTACATCCTACAAATTTAACGTTATAAAGTATATTTTCATTGTCATATCTGTTCAGTTTTGGTGGGATATTAAAAAAAAGGACATTTCCAGATACCTAATTTGCTTTATAAACCACTCCTTATGATATCTCTAGATTGTGCAAATGTCAACTTAATATGAAGCTTCGTCAATGCAGAAATAATAGATAGTTGAAGTTTCTTTCACCAAACTTATTGAAACCCACTTATCAGGGGTTTGTCAGATATAATTCAATCAATGTAAAAAAATGTCAAAAGATTGGCAAATTCAGGCAACAAACACGAAAAGGCAACAAACATGAAAAGGCAACAAACATGAACAGTGCTTTTTTCATCTCTCTCTCGCTCTCTCTAGATCTCCAGGAGGTACTCCGGTCCGCCAAACACCAAAGATAACAGAACACACAGATCCTGCTGCAATCATTGCCAGAGCTCTTAAACAGAAGTTTGCCAAAGTGAAATGCAGCAGTCCAGACAAGGAAAACCTCTTCAGTATGACTCCTTCACCTAAAAGAGGGAGGTCGCCATTAAAAGAGAGCCCTCTGTCCGTAAGTTTTATCTTCGAACATTAACATTATCTCAATGTGAAGAAGGACCAGTGATGATGAAAGATACAATTGACATCAAAATAATAATGAGAAGTTGTTGGGTTTTTTTGGGGGGGGGGGGGAGTGGTAACTATGTAAATAAAATTCGTAATTTTTCAACGTCAGGGTCGACAGCCACAGAAACATCATGGGCACAAGTCTCAAGATTCTTTCACAATGTTAGTTTCCTGCATTAGGGTACCAGATATCTTTGTGAAATGTCAAGGTAACTTGTAAAACCCTAAATTGTTAAATGAAATTTTCTTTCAGAAATATGTTTTCAAACTTTGCAGTGTCTGTTTCAAGCACTTTGTAATCTGTATTTATGTTGTTTTGTAACTTGAAATTTTAAAGGTTTCCAAACTTTGTGCTTGTGTTGATCAAACGTTGACCACCTGTATGCTCAACTGGTTAGATCATTGGTTTAGTAAACAAATTAGCAGAATATTAAACCATCCAATTTAGTTTTAACTTTCTAAGTTTTAAGAATTTAACCGTAGAAACTTGTGTCAAATTCCAGTCTGCACCTTTGTCAGAAACATGGTATACTTCTGATTGGAGGAAGGGGTGACATTGTTATAAGATGGGAGTTACCAGGGCTGGGGCCCTGGCGGGAGTTCAGGGGTAGAGATCCCAGAAGCTGCAGAATTTTCAGTTCAATCTTGTTTCCTTGTAAGGAATTTTCAAGCACAAAGATACATTTGAAAGAGGTAACTACTCTGAAATTTCTTTTTGCAGCAAATTACTCTGAGATAAATACCCCCCCCCACCCTCCCTGTATCCCTCCCCTGCTCTTAGACCCTTACTTCTCCCATAATCTACAAGAAACAAAACATTATCAGGGAGTTTTTTATTTTCATCTCAGTTTGGACCTCACCTCCTGAAACCAACCAAGAAGAAACGTCTTTCAACGCCAAAGAAAACTCCACTCGCTGTAATCAATGTCTGAAAATACAGCGTCGCGGGTAGAAGTCACCGCCCTCTATGATCTGCTTGCTTCCACTTCTGAATATCAATGGAGTTCTTCCACAAAGTTGTAAAGAGAGCTAAACTTCATTTGGAATGGAATATTTTGCGAAATGGAATGTAACATTGAAATTTTAAAACTCTTTTCAAAATGGATCTATGTATTTTCTTAGCTTTATGATCAAATTTCTTATAAAAAGCTAACCAACTTTTGTGAAAAAATATTAATGATATAGTATGGTTATTCAGTACAGGAATGGCTACTGCCTTAAACAAGGATAAATTTTATGGCATTTTACCCCATTTTAGAAAACTGTAAGAAGTCGAAAGATACATTTCTTTAAATTCTATCGTGCTTTTTTTGTTATTGTTTTTTTACTACTACGTTATCTTCAACTGGAAATAATTATTGAGTTTTATCTTTGGCTTTAGGTAACATATTGCTATGCAAGTGGTTCTTTCTTTTCTTTTTATCTCGAGTCGGGTAATAATTTAATGTTCATATCTTCCTCAATAACAAAAATAATAACAAGGATTATTAATGCGCACGTATCCATCCAGAAAAAGAGCGCTCAAGGTGCCAGATTTTGGCGGAGTATGAATTTTGGTCCTTATAAAATACTTTGTTTGAGTATATGTATGTACAAGCATCTATACATCTTTGCATTCACTACAGTTTGTGCAGCAACTTGACTGGTTTTGTGTTGCATTTTGTTATGATTGTGGTAACAGATAAATTGTGCCCTGGGGGTAAAGGGAAAAACCCCATATAGAACTACCAACCATGACATCTGATGTTAATGGGAACTCGTAAAAATTGGAGAGTTTCATTCCAAGTCCATTAATTGTCAACTTTATGTATTTGGTTCTTTTGTCTTAGTTGTATTTTTGTGTGTGCTTTTTCAGTGGTGGTGTGACATTCTCAAATTTGAAGGATACATGGTTGTGGGTTCCTCTCTTTCAAAGATATCACATGACCCCATTGGTTTAATTTTATTCAATATTTTTAAAAAGAAATCCCTTCATAATGAGTGGACATCACAATTTGCTTTTCAATTATACTCTAGAATAATGGTCATATAAAGTTTAACGCCCATCACTCAGGATGTTCCTTGAGAACCGAGCTATGACCCAGAACCCCCACACCCCCTTCCCCACCCCCACCATTCCCTCAGAATGCTAGCTTGGAATATGGACTTTAATGTTAAATAGAAAACTTAAATCTTTCTCCGTTGGAAAGTTTCAAAATCCGTAAATACATTTGTGGTAGTTTGGAAAATTCTGTGACTGATTAAGATTGCTCTACAATATACAAGGATTGTTTAGATGACATCACATGATCATAAGGTCAAGGGTCATATTGTTTATTATATATTGTCAAAACAGATACATGTGTCTATCAATTCCATGAATGACGGAATAAAATTGAGATAAAAACTGATTGAAGAATTAATCAGCATCGTTTTCTTATTTCTTTTGTCTTCGATGCCTACCTCAACAGCGAACCTGTCACAAGTTAGTTTCAAAGCTCCAGAAAATAAACTTGAAAATGATGCCGATTCTCCATTAACTGCAACAAAGATTTTCCTTAACGGGAAGAGTGATTTGAATCGACAACAATCTCACCTTTGAGTTTATGCATTTGGTGACGTTGGTCAAATTAGTATAATTCAGGTGACCTCACCGCAGCTGCATATAAATGCTTAGCATTTAGGTAACACCACATCGTGTAAACAAAACAAATCACTAGAGTAGTGACATATTTCTAAGATTCGTTTTCACCATTATGCTCATAATTTTGCTAATACAATGGTACAAATTTCCCTGCAGCCAAAGATTTTGAAATTTCACGTTTACTTTTCAAAAAAGTTTACCTCCCTAGTTTATCGCACATTGAGGAGTTCTGAAAGGCTCAAAACAGCTTAAAGGGTGTGAAGACTCCCGCACAAAGAAACGTGTCATGCCGGTAATCTGACCTAGTTTCGAATGAGGTGTAACAGGAGTGTTAGACACCACCATCGATCCCAGAAAATACACAAACAGCTTGCTACCGTCGGTAATTAGACACTAGTGTACAGTCAATACATACAGCTACGGTCAATACCCACAACACAGTGTACATAGCAGCGTGGACATCTCAGGTCTAGATAAAAGATAACAAGGAATCACGTTTCATGTCTGCATTTTGTAGCGACAAGAAGAAAACGTCATTTGCAAGCAACAGAAAGTTAATTTTTCCAGAGTGCAGCACCCGGTTTGGGGCGAGTCTTCAAAGTAGAAGACGGGACAAGGAGAGGTTGGGGGGGGGAGGGGTATGGAGGGGGTATTACTCAATGACTAAAGAAAAAGAAACATGTTTATGTTTTGATCATGTTGAGACCAATGTATTCAACATTTACAGATGGCAAACACCTTGTAGGTACTTTGACAGAGAGATAGAGAAAAAAAAAAAAAATATTATAAAGACTGGTGTTTTTAAATTTTTTGGTTGGTCTATCATATTAAAAAAAAACAGCTACATTAAATATGCCAAAAACTAGAAAGAAGAAAAAATCAAAAGGTTGATTCCCAGTTGGAAATTAAATAGACAGTAAATAACTCTACACACTGACAAAGTAGTACAAATATCAGCTATACATGTATATACAAGTTTTTTGTTTTTGTTATGTACAACACAGCAAAGTAGTGGAATGTGGTTTCAATTGACTGTACATTATATGTACATAATACAAAAAGACGAAAAAATGTCATATACCCATCCACACTTTGCTTCGGGAAAAATGTAATAAAATCCAAGACAAGTAATTTAATAATAATAATAATAATAGTCGTAATAATAATAATACTAATATTCCACATTTTTCCAGCAAACGTTTATCATTCATAGTGAATGATCACTCACTCACTCATAAGATGGATTGGAGTACTCTTTTACACAAAGTCCTAAAAGTGATATGGCAAAAGAAACACACACACAAAAATAAACCAAAATTCATTTTTAGCTTGTAAAAGATCTGCTAGAAGTGTTTTTTTGCTCAAATATGCTATATTGTGTGTTATCCAACAGATTACATACGCAGAAAGGGATCGATGCCTTTGTTCTACTTAAAATGGAATTAGTATTCCCCCTTAATTTGCTAGAAGGGGTTGAAAACTTGGTAACTTAATACTATTGTATTGAGGATGGATGGGGGGGGGGGGAGCAATTAACGGGTTAAATTTGAGGCAGTTACAGTCAATGTTTCAAGGGCTCTGTCAGGTATTGCCCTCCCTCAGATATGCTATGAAGTTCAAAGATGGTCCCCCATGATTAAGTATTTCAACTTAATTTGCAATAATCCTTAGCAAAGTGTTCCCTCAAAGGACATTTCAGTTTGTTACATTGACCCTCCTTCAACAATGGTTTGGAAAATATCTTGGAGAATTTGAATCTCATGAAAATGTTCTCCTGTCAACATGACAAGCTACTCTGGGGGTGGATGGGGGGGGCATGAAACTAACCCTTAGAAGTAAAGGCTCACAAAACAGGTTAGTTGCTAATTCTCGTCCCATGCTAGACCATAGGTATTACAAATATTACACAACTCACCAATGAACTGAAAATATAACTGTACCAAAATTAGATGCTAGTGTAAACTACCTTGATAATTCACTTCCATTAAATCTGCCTTCCTAGGAGAAGTGAAATTAATATTATGACTGGTGTCACTATCACATTAATGGTAATCAATTCTTTGCCTCCAAACTTGAAAAAGTTGTACGTTTTCCAAATGGTTTTTCGTAAGGTTCAGAACTTACAAATGTATTCCCAGGCAATGAGGAGAGTTTAGCTAGAAGATTTAATTACTACATCGAAGACATGAAATGCTTTGTGTCTAGTAGTACAATACCTTTTGTCTTTTGAACAATAGCGACCACTCCTCGACATTTCAACATATTTTTAGGGGTGAGTACTGATGACCTGCAAAAGGGAATGAACTCCTGACAGACTGAAAACTGACGCAAAAAGTCACATTTTAAAGTCTTTCAAAGTAATTAAAGATACCATAAATATTTGTTGGAAATATACTCCACTTATTAAAGTGAAGACAAGTACCTAAAATCATAACATATTCCTTTAGACTAGGGAATTGAATTCTACTCCAAAAAATGGACGGCTGGTGGGCTGGGTGTTAGATAAAGGTATCGTAACACATTTAAGCTAGTGTTTCGCTCCACAAAACCTGACCACCGGAGAGTTAAATCAGATCAAAGTGGAGATCTCAGCGAGCAGAGATAATCTACATTATGACAATAACATATCGGTCAAATGTTTTGGCCCTAAGGAAATAATTTTGGTCACTTCTTATTTGATAAATACATTAAAGGAAGCATTCTTTGTGTTAATCTCAAAATAATAATTCATTCGACCAACTCTCCCCTTCTCTGATTGATTTCTAATATTTCAAGAAAATCCCTACACCACTTATAATATAAACATCTTCTATTTTGCCCCTCTAGTTTACTTCAAATATCTGAAACAATGGGAGAGTGTGGCCAGGTTATCTGCTCACAGACATTTGTGATCAAATATGGCAAACAAATATATCAGTTGGAAGCTCGGATATGCTCCACTCATGCTTCAGACACCAATCCTTTTATCTTGGTCAAAAGAGAAGTATAT
Organism: Apostichopus japonicus; assembly: GCF_037975245.1. NCBI lineage: Eukaryota > Metazoa > Echinodermata > Holothuroidea > Aspidochirotida > Stichopodidae > Apostichopus > Apostichopus japonicus. The sequence goes on along the minus strand of NC_092569.1, from coordinate 12,052,320 downwards.
ATATAGTTTTGGTAATACAGAGCCTAACATAACCATCAAACTTGGTTGTAGGTCACTCGTCATACACATGTTATCGATCACCGCCCAGAATACAGCACTCAGCAGAAAGTGGGACAAATCCCTTATTTGATTTCACTGCTGATGGTGGTTCTAAATAAACCACATATTGTTTAATCTTCCACCCCAACGCCCCACCAACCCACACTCACTCACCTCCAAACACATACACACAATAAATGGGTACTAAGAGGAAGTTTCCAACTTTCCAACACTTTAGTGTAATATGTCCATCTGCCAAATCTCACCTCCACCAGCCAACCCCCCTCCCCTCACCCCAACCCTCTCCCCACCATCACCAATATCCTGTCCATAGTCAACCTAACAAATTCATCACACGTAGAGTAGTCCACATCAATAATATCATAATATCCTAGCAATATAAAAATAGCACTTCACAGATTGTCAAATATAACCAAGTATAGTACAAGAAACGAATCATAGCCCTGACTATGAGTAAAAATAAGTAAAAGAATGATGAGAAGCATAAAATAACTAATATTACCCCCAACCCCCCCCAACCTCCCCCCCCAATAAAAAAACAAAAGCCATCACAAGTACATGTCTATTCCGATAATACAACAATTAGCATTATATAATTTACATTGGAAGATATATTCTCTCCAGCATATTTCAAGTTTTTAAAAAAAAGTAGCGGCTGACAAGTACGACCCTTAGAAGACAGAAAAGTGTTAAGTGGTCAAGATCTTGATTTTAATTGATAATTTAAAGGTAAGAAGTCATCCGTGGTAGAAACAGCATAGCTCACTATTGGTAAAATTTATAGGACCAACACTTGCGACAGTGTACCTCTTTCACTGATGTGTATGCAACCGTATACAGCTTTGCTTCACACATGCTACAGAGTATTAAAGAAGAGTGGATTTGAACAATGTTTATACAGCCGATGTGTGGACACTAAGAGTAGACGTCCACAATGGTAACAACGATGTTAACTCGGCAATTTCTTAAAGTAACTTTGGTAAACACTCGTAGATAAACGTTTGATACCAAAATCCAGAGAAAACAAGTGTGTAGCTCAACAACAGGCTTTTTAATAACAGAGTTTTCGTTATATCAAATGATGAATAGCCCCACCAAAAAATATACAACCATCGTGGATGTATCTGTTGCATGTGTTCGATATTAGCGATGTAAAGATGTCACAGAGACTAAGTTTGCAGAACAAGCTAGAATTCTTATAAATTTATGTTCAAGTGAGGTTAGAAAGAGAGGCCTCGAGGATTGTCTTTAACCCGATGGACTACAATCTGACTTTGAAACGACGGTTGGTAGGTGGACTACTTAAACTCTCTCTGCGACCAGTGATCGCGGTTATACCCGTTAGCTGGATAAGACCATGAGGATTTTGACTATCATTGAATGTAAATCAGCTTCTGGTACTACTTGTCGGGATATTCCTGCATTGACATTCGTTAACAACAATAAGAATCGACGCAGTATATTTGGTCTCGATCGCATCTTTCGAGAACAACTCCTGAAAGGGCTGCACGATGGATGACCTCCTACCTTTAATGTTGTCCCGTCAATTAACCTTTAGGTTTGTGCAACATGAACATGGTAAAATGTAGTATTAAATCTGTACAAAATCTGATAAGAAATTTGATCACCATCAAATGTGATTTGATGGTTGATTGCATTAAAAGTATAGAATACTTCAATCATATCATAATGTCAAAAAAAAAAAAAAACAAGGTTAGTATCTAATAAGTTAATATCGACTGAGGTTTTTACGACATTTTTTAATTTTACTTTTGTAAATATTGTTCAAACACCTCCTCCGGCTCACGCCCAAACACATCGCCCACTGAGTACTAACACACTGTTGTGGAACAGTCGTAACATATTGACTGACGTCTACGGAGGTAATTTATTCAAATCAATTTTGTAAGATGATAAAGAAGAAAGAAGAATTAAAACAGAGAAAAAATATGAGATCTTAAATTATCATGCAGGATGGAAGATACACCACTGAGAAGAGTAAACGTTTGTTTTGAATATATTGGCACTAAACTGGAAGGAAGGAATAAGCATTCTAGTACTAACCAAACACAGAATTACTAACACAACAGTTCCTGATACACAGACACACATATAAATTTAGTACAAAGAAAACTATAGAAGACTATCAACAACATATATATTACAAGAAAAAAATTGGAATTAGCAATGATAAATAATCATACCAGTATGAAATTAGCAATATTGATAAATACAAGAGTCTAAACGATTTCCCCGACGCCTCACATTATGCTTTGAAATGTTTCCATTTTCAGAACTTGGTCAAAATGTTCAAATATAGTTGGCCAGTTATGAGAAGAAAGATTTACATGGTCTAATTATTATGCATTTCTGTAGCATAAATAATGAAGCAAATGGTTTCTATTATGTCTAAGCTTAGTTACCAATCTCCTATGCAGATTGCATGTTAGGCTACCTACCTAACCAAAGTAAAAGTGGTGAAGAAGCCAGTGTACCACTATGAGGATAACATTTGGCACCTCCAAATTTTGACAATTGACAGTTTGCTGAGAATATAGTACAAACCAGAATTCTTCTGTCTCTAATGAATTGAGACAAAGTGATTCTTTAGGTACTGTGGATGTGGATAAAGCTGCAGCATCCTGCAGCCAGGCTGAAGAGGATGTAGTCTGCTATGCTCTGCCGTGTCACACAATAGGCACTGCCGTGTCACACAACAGGCAGCACCGCTGATCTACAGAGGTACTCTCTGTCGTTTGATATTGATTCAGCCTTGCTGCAGGGAATCCTGCAGCTGCTGCATCTTTTCTAACTGACATGGTGCTTTAACCAACTCAGACTACTTTCGCAGCTCTTTGATGCCATCTAAAAAAAAAATGTAAAAAATTGTACAAATATCCCCGAACATAAGATTTGTGCTTGCTGACCGATTGCTTAAGATTATTCCATCAAATCCTCACATACTCATAAAATTTAAACTTCATTAATATTTACTACTAATTAAGACTGATGCTAAAAACAAACGAGAGTTAAAAAAAATAACAGGTTAACAACACTACGTCATATTATAGTGAGTGCCTATGATGGAGCGGTAGAAAGGTAAAATACCTTAAAATGTCTTCGTAAAGAAGTATAATCGTTTTCACGCCAGTTCTTATTTCGTTAGCTATTTGAATAACTAACGAATCTACAACATTTGTGCAATTCATAAATAATTATGAGAAGAGACCATCCGGATTTCTTGAGGGAAAAACATTTCACAAATTCAGGCAGAGTTTAGAAAATAAGAAAAAAAATATGTGATGTATCCGTTTCTTTCAAAACTTCACATTTTTGGACACAGAATTTCCTGTTTCATGTCCTGCCATGCTAACAACGGGATAAAATTACTATAAAACCACGGACAGACACACACATATTTGCATTACATTCAGACCGAGGACCCCATTGTATTTTCAATTGTAATACCCCATACAATAGAATTCTTCCGAGGACGTGGTGATTCTTTAGAAAACACAACCGAGGACCTGGAATTCTTTTGTTCAAGTCCTCAGTCAGATAGCAAAACAAACGCACACACTCAAGCACGACAATAACGTTAGAAAAAGTTTGACCTGAAGCACACAACAACAGCAGCAGTTAAGTATCCTACTTAATGATAAATAATTATAAAGAGAATGAGACACATATCAAAATGAGGTGACCCAGTCACCTTTAATACAAAGCAATACACACACACAGAGGTGCTGCATGGCACCAGAAATACACCAAAAACACATAGTCAAGCAGCACCCTCAAACGAAGTATTCAGTAAATACAGACATGGCCTTCACCTGACATCGTCCACCAAACACCGACAGGGCTGTCACACCCATCTGGGTGACACACAGTCATATCGCAGCACCTACACACAATCAGACTAGTATGACTTTGCACCACGATAAAAAGGCACAGTCATCTCAGACAGCAAAGATTCTAATCTGTGGTGTAACACCACAAGGGCACCCACTGTCACATCAGAATGCACTGTTACGACACCACACAAACACCAAGATGATACAGTAAACCATCCAATAACCTACAGAATGTTACACCAAGAAAACACCATGATGACACTGTCATTGAACAATGCAAGCACCGCAACCCCAACAGTGCTATAAAACCAATAAACACAAGGCACAAAGCGACTTATTTCAAAACTGCAATTGAAGAGAGAGACAGGTCTTAAATATCTTAAAAAATAGCAGAGCCAACAATATAATATATACTACGGAAAATATTTAATATGGCAAAATCCTTTTTAAGAAATTGCCCCCCAAAAAAAATCTTTCCTAAAATCAATTTCAGGTAGGTAAGCATTCCTTTATCAGAAGGCAATGGAGGTGAGGGGATTGTTGGTCAGTACCTCTGCATGGAAGGTTCCAAACATATGTTTTCTTTGTTAAATTTTTATTCAGCGTAAGAAAACACATCGATTCCACTTGGTAATCCACTCAAGGTAGAATCATGTTTTGATCTTCAAATCATGTAACTTATTCAGAATGAGTCAAGAAAAAAATTTTTCTTCTGGGACCAAAAAAAATCATTTCTTTCACCACAAAATCACCAAATTTTTAATGAAATTATCGTCATAGAATGTTAAAGATAATTTTCATCCTCAGAAGGGCAACTTGCATTATTTTGGCAGACATAATGCCAAAGGCCCTCGAGGGTCTGTGATTGATGACTTTTCTACCAATTCTTTCGAGCTGTCCCATGACTAAAATTGTAAAATTCGTGATAAGTTTGGATTCAAATTAATCTGGTGAAATGAAAGTCTGTAGAGCTTCATCAGTGCAAATAATACTTGCAAAAATTGAATTCACAGTATTGACTCCTTAATTCTCAATGACTTCTAGTTTTTTCACTTCCTCTTTGCATGGAGAACCATTAAACTGAAAACAGGGCAGAGGAATGATCAAAATCAAAACAAATTTCCATCAAATTATAAAGACATTACAACCCCTTTACCATGGATGGTGAAAGGAATAGAGTTCCAGTTCAGACCTGCCAAGCACTGTCCCTAAACTGCCCCACCCCCCCCTCCTCCAATTTCTAAACATGAAGAACTCCACACAAAAAAAAACGGCAGATCGGTGCACCGAACCTGAAGATTTTACAAAATGTTCTACAGTCAAATAAGACTTGTTCCACCAGCAGGAGATCCCATCCTGCGACGCCACATAAAACCGTGAGTCACCAGGTTAAGACCTTGAGACCCCAATTAAACCGTGAGTAACCAGTTAAGACCGTGAGACCCCACATTGAATTGTGAGTCACAAGGTTGAGACAATGAGACGCCACATAAGACCATCAGTCTTGAGGTCAAGACCACGAGAATTGGCAGGTACGCAAGCGACAGATTAGACATTTTTTTGGTCTTCTATTCAAACTGATGGTTTGTCGTCTGCTCCACTCGTCTTCAATCTGGTAAGAGCGTCAAACACTTTCGCATCCGCATACATCTCGACACTTTTTCGACCCCATTATTCGAGTTTTTAACATTTCTGGCTGTTTCACCTGTCCTCCATTGACCTCCGTGTGTCCTCTCGTTGCTGTTTCCTCTTGGCTATGGACGCCATTTGGCTGGAGGTGAAATCGTTCATGAGGGGACTGAGAGCGGGGGGTACTGAATACAGGTGAGTAGGGGGGCTCGTTGGAGCCGAACCCTGGGAATAGTTCTTAGTGGGCATCCTAGGGGACAGGCCTCCTGCTAGATAAGTTGAGCAAACCACAAAAAGAAAAGAAAAAGGAGAGAAAAAAGTAATAAGCACAACAACAACAGGAAGATAAATAATAATAAACAACATAGAAACAAATTATAAGGAATAAATATATTGATATATGAATAGACAAGACCGATAAAATTAAGAAAACAAACAAACTAGGTTTCAGTCTCACTGGTTATCTGTAATAGCTTGACTCTAAATTCTCAGCTTTTTTCCAAATAATGATTATATTTGATTGTTTAACCTGGCACTGTGTCCAATAAGAAAGCTACAGCGAGGTTGAATCAATGTTAAGCAATAGAGATAATCTCCACAGATCAGTAGTACCTATGGTATGAAACTGTATAGCACAAAAGAGTACATCCTCTGCAGCTTAGCTGCAGGATGCTTAAGCCCCCCCACCCTCCACCCTCAGCATTCTACTTTTAACAGTGCCTAAGTACATTGTTCATCCTTCCTGTGAGAAAGTTCAAATTGCACCATACCAAATAACCATGGTGATTTCAACAAAATTAATATTTCCAAAAAGAAAAGAAAAAAAAAGAGAAAAACACAAGAACGTGGTTGTGGCTAATTAAACCTCTTGTTTAAATCTGCTATTTATAACTCTCCGGATAATTGAATTTTGCGAGTGACATCTCAACGCCACGATGCGATGATACTAGGCTATCTATCTGTTTCTGTACAGGAAGAGATGGTTTCAGGCAGACAGAATAGGGCACCTGATAAACTTTGACGTTGAAGTCATCGACTGTTCAACCCCTTTTCTAGGTGAGGTTTAGTCTTTAACATACCTGCTGAATGCCTGTCCTGTTTAGGGTTATCCCTCTCCGCCATTCTCCTCTGTATGTACGGCGACCCTCTCAGTGTCCTCTTACTGCCCTCGTCGTCCCATCTCAACGTCCTCTTACCGCCATCCCCACCCTCGCCATCCTCTTTTCTACGGCCGCCCCTTCGTATATCTTCGCTCTCTTCGGCCTTGGTCCCGAGCAAGTCGTCCGGCTGTTGGTCGTGACCATGGTACCCAAACCGATTGTGGGTTGGTAGACTCTGAAGTGAGTTGAAGTGCGAGTGGGAGGCAGAAGAGTAGGACACGGGGCGTGCGGGGTATCCTCCGACGGGCGGAGGGGAAGAAGATAACATTTCAGTGGTACTGTGCGACATGTTCTGGTTCAATCCTAGGTCGTATTGCTGCCCCATGTGTGGAATGTAAGATTCGATGTTATTGTTCAACCCCGCTTTGAATCCTCTCGAATAGGAGGAGTGGGTCCGTTTGGACTCGGACCTTGGGGACCTGCTCGGGTGTTGACCGGTAGCGAAGGAGTTTACAGAATTGAGGGCGTTGTGCGAGTGGTACGGGGACCTGGACCCGGCGATCTGCTTCTCCCAGGGGTCCTCGAACGTGAGCCCCCGTCGACTGGTGACCGGCGACCTCGTCAACCGCAGCTGAAACAGTTCGGTGCTGGGCCTGCTCCTGTCCCTGCTAGTGGCCTCTTTCCGCTTCGGCCTGGGGGACCGAGGCGGGTGGTGATTGGTGAGGGCGCCCTTCTTTGCGGACGGTTCCACGATATCCTCCTCTCTCTTCTCTACGATAAGGCCATCTTGTTTCTTCTTGACTTTAGCCATTGCATCCTTGTGGTTATTGCACTTTGCTTGCTTCTCCTCTCTCCGAGGCTTACTACTACTGCTACTAGACAAGTTTGCTATAAGAACGACACCGCCGTCTCTCTCGTTAACATCCAAAGTTCTGATTGCACTGGTGGTGGAGGAGGAGGATGATAACGATGGTGGCGACGGCAACAATTCTTGCATCTTCCGCTTCTCCACCTTCGACCTGGAGGTTATGTCCACTCTAATGTCCGTCGTCTTTGAAAGCCTATTCACCACCGTTACGATTTCGTTGGAAGGAGCAGCTATACTACTACTACCAGAAGAGACCTTCTTCATCTCTTCATTGTTCAATATCCCTGCCCAAACCTTCTGATGCTTCACGATCATATCTAACATGTGCCGCGAGAGTTCCGTCGGCAAGAAACTGTGCCACGACGTGAAGAGAGGTTCCACGACCCACTTGAGAAAGCCTGGTAGAAATGATGGGGAGAAATAGAGAGGTAGATGTTTATAATTTTCCAAGCAGTTTGAACTGTTTCTTTGACTAAAGCTACAAGACCATCATCGTCGATATCCTCGCAGATTCACCCGAGTAACTGCTCCAATCTAACAACATCATAACAGTGCTTCTTTCTGGTCAACTTTAGCAGTACCGTTTAGCAAACAATCAGCCTGTACCCCCATCCGATTCTCTACAAAGACAGCAACTAGCTAGCCACACATTTTGGTTCGATTCCTTTCTATTGTCTTTTCTAACTTTTGTGGTACGAAATTCCACATTAACTAAACTTTATACTCCTTATTCAATAAATATGGCGGCATTGCCCAGTGGTCGCCATGGTAGCATGGAGTCACAATAAAAGTGATGTATCAAGACTCACTGCCCAAATATGAGACGCTATATGCGAGTCAAAATCATGGCTCTGTAAATTTAGGAGGTAGCCCATAGACAGTATGCATGTGATACATGGTGATGTTTCTCTTACTACTTTCAAATTTGGAGCTACAACTTTTAAAATACATTCATAAACCATAATCACCACAAAGCCTGGTGTAAACTAGTACACTACCCTTGATTGCACTGTTAAGCACCACACAGCGTAGTTTAAACTAGTAAACTACCCTTAACTTCACTTTCCCCGGGAGAACGTTTTGCCACACCCCCCCCTCCCCAAAAGAACCCGAATACTTTAAACACAGGTTTGTTTCAGTCGTAGGTGAGGCTTGGTAACATAAGATTACACAATTGTGTTACAAGCCGAGTGTGAATTGTTAATTGCTGAAATCTAATCGTTCTGTGAACCAGACATCCTCGAGGGGTTTTATCATAATCTGTGACGCTAATGCTTCCTTTGATATTCATACTATATTTTTCTTCCTATGGTCAGCTCTTAATGTCTGCATGCAAATAAGTTATGCTAACAGAGAATATGTCTGGTGGTAGACGTCAAAGACTGCCGGCATTGACCAGCAAGTTCTGTTTTTAAATACCTTGTTGTATCTTTGCTGTGGTTATTTTGTACTTGTTACAGGATGGGGACACTGATAATCCTTCTCTCCTTTCACGATCACCTGCAAAAAAATGGTGTAAAGAAGTAGAGAGAAAATGTCAGAACAGTAACAAAATTTTTTTATAATAATAGTAAAAATTTGTAAGATCTTAACAAACAAGTCTATTAAGAGAGGATCATGCTTCCCTCAACAAAAAACCCTCTACATAAAAATTTTATCCAAAATTAATTTTATTTCCGATAACTGCTCCAAATTAAAAATATTTGAATAAAGAAAATCTGCGCATGGTTACACTCAATTTTCTGTTGTGTAAATATTCCTTTTAAGTCTGTCTAAGTCCCTCTCTTCACAAGGGTCATATCTTTGTTCCCTCATGGTGAATCCCTTTACTTGTTCTGGTGCTACAGTATTGTGTACCAGCCTGCCAATGATTGGAAAATATTTACCAGACAAGAAAAGAAGCCAATCAATGGCATGCTTCAAAGATACAAACTATGGTTTGGAAGAGTGACAGTTATAACTCAATTCGGTGGCAAGGGATGGGGGAGGGGGGCAAGGGAGATTACAGGAGAGCAGGGGGGGTAGGGGATGGGCATGATCTACCCACACCATAATCCTCATACACTGGGACAAACTGTTTTCTTCCACTTTGAAATGAGAGATCTCACTGGCTAGCGATTAATGAAAAAATGGTATTAAAATGCAACGTACACTACGACAATATTACTTCTACATGATCATTTCTAAAAGTGGCTGAAGATTTTCCCAGTTAATAGGGTAACAAAGCCATTCGAGTGGTCCATTCAAGTCAAGTTTAATGGCCGATAGCACTTCTGTTGAGCGAAAAGTCTGCCGCAGTTCACAAAAAGCAGGCGGTGAAAATAACATAAAATAAAAAATATCAGTAGTTTTTCCAGGTGGCAATAAATTTTGCCACGATCCCTGTACCTTGTTTGAAGAATTCTTTGCATACACATTCGGCCCATTTCTTAGCTGTATCCCAAGACCTGCATGGATTACATATATCAGCACACTTTAAAGCCATCTGGAACAAAAAATGAATAGATATCATATAAATAATCATAGAACTAAAGATTCAAGCAACCGAAGATATGTGGGCAAATTGCCACAATCATGCTCCAAATAGGGAGGGTATATATATATATATATATATATATATATATATATATATATATATATATATATATATATATATATATATATATATATATATATATATATATATATATATAAACGGCTAGATGATACCTTAGGTCAACAGTTTATGGTAAAAAAGGGAACTTAGGTCGACAGTGTACCTTAGGTCGACATTTCAGTGTCCACCTAATGTTTTTACTACCATTTTAAGAAACTTTTTTATTGTCGAAAATAGCTTTATAATGTTCTCCATCCTCTAAAACAGTGGTTTTCAACCTTGGGCTCGCGGGCCCATTTGGGCCCGCGAAGCCGATTTTGTGGGCTCGCGAGCATTGCCCCAGTAATGATTAAAAATTGTGGCATTTTTGGGGGCTGGTGGCGAAGGCAATGATGATGTTTCTTAGGAAGCCTCTTCGATGAAACCTTGTACAACGGGTAAAATTTACTCAACCCTAACCCTATAAGACTAGTAGAAGAGAATTCGGTGACTCCCACCAACCACTGCACACTACGTATTACGTATTTACCAAGGTTATGATGTGTGGAAGCCTTGCTCAATCAAACCCAGCTCTTCCCAGTGCACGCAGCAAGTATTGCGCGATTTCTATAGAGAGCCGAAGCCTTGAGGTCATCACGTACGCTTACCCCGTGTAATGGAGGTGCACTGGGTGCTCTCGCAATGGTAGAAAATGACTTTCAAAGTCGCCGTAGCGTGGGCTTAGCATAGGCGCAAATGTTTGATTGGAATCCGAGTGGGCGGGGCGATAGGAGAATGACGTCACACTTCGGCTTTCTTTACAGGCAGTGAAAGCAATGCCTAACAGGCGCTGCTGACTGTTGTGTGCTAATACCACAGACCTTGGCATGTGTTTTAGTTAGCAGTCCTGGTATGACACTATCACAAACACAACAAACCCTGTGCCGTGCACATGATCAGAAGGATACTGTACACAAGTGAAAATTTAGCGAACGCAATGGGACCTACGCGAATCAGAGGATATCATGAGGAATACCTCAACATCGGATTCACCTATATATCGGACAAAGGTGTTATCAAACCTCAGTGTGTTGTTTGCGGAAAGGTTTTATCGGCGGCAAGTATGAAGAAACCAAATCTTCAGCGACACTTTACTACTGAACACCCACAACTTGCTGACAAAGACCGCGCCTATTTCGAGAGGAAAAGGCAAAATTTGAATACACAGAAGTTGGACTGCACTGGTGGAGTCTATCGCCGAAATGCGGCACTGCTGGAAGCTTCATTTGTCATTGCATACCAGGTAGCCAAGAAAAAGAAACCTCACACCATAGCCGAGGAATTGGTGATGCCCTGTATGAAAGAGGTTGTGCGGATACTTATCGGGCCAGACCAGGCGAAATTATTGAATGGAGTTTCCGTTTCTGACAATACTGTTCAGCGACGAATCGTGGATCTGTCCAAAGATATTGAAAAACGTGTGATTGCGGAGATCAAAAGTTCGCCATTCTACTCAATAGAATCCGATGAATCTACGGATGTCGCGTCCTTGAGTCAACTGATGGTATGGGTGCGTTATGTGGTCGAAGACGGTTTTAAAGACGAACCACTGTTTTGCTCCCCACTTGAGTTGACTACAACCGGTGCCGATGTGTTTTTGGCGATTCAGACATACATCAACGAGAATGGAATCGGATTTGACAAACTCGTTGGGAGTTGCAACGACGGCGCCCCTGCCATGTTGGGTAGCCGGTCCGGTTTTCAGACGCGCCTGAAAGAAGTGGCACCGCAAGTGAAGACTACTCACTGCATGCTTCACCGCCAGGCATTGGCTTCCAAAACACTCCCGCAACAGATGAAGAATGTATTGGATCAGGCGGTTAAAATTGTGAACGCTGTGAAGAAAAGTCCGCTCAATACTCGCCTGTTCAGGAAACTGTGTGAAGAGATGGACGCACAGTTTTCCAACCTGCTTTACCATACTGAGGTGAGGTGGTTATCCCGTGGGAAAGTGCTCATGCGACTTTTTGACCTCAGGAATGAAGTCGCTGAATTTCTACCAAGAGTAGGCAAACGTGACTTGGCGGCACATCTGTCAGATGACGTGTGGTTGGCTAACCTATGCTACTTGACAGACATATTCGAGCGCTTGAATATCCTCAACCCATCGCCTCCAAGGTAGAAAACCAAACGTCTTGGACTTTCACGACAAACTGCGCGGATTCATGGATTTGCTGGACATCCTTATTTCCAGAGTTAGAGCTGATCGATTCACGAGCTTCCCTCGACTGAATGAGTTCCTCGAGCAGACTGAGACAATTGGAAGGATTCCTGGCATTGACGAACATTTGGAATCACTGAAGTCTGAGTTGCGGCGCTATTTTCCAGAAGTTGATCCAGAGAAATTTGATCTGGTGCGGAATCCATTTCTCGTTAGATCAGCAACGATGGACGATAACGAGCAGGCCCAAGAAGAACTTGTCCTCTTGAAAAACGATTCGGCCGCAGAACAACTGTTCAACAGCCGGCCACTATCCAATTTCTGGTGTTTAATGCGCCAGGAGTATCCGGTTTTGTCTGCCATCGCAATCAAAACTCTGTTGCCGTATCCTTCTACATACCTATGCGAAGACTCATTCTCCACAATGGCCGCGATGAAAACGAAACAAAGAAACCGCTTGGATATTGGTGCAGATATGCGCGTTGCGCTATCTGAGACTGAGCCGGACATACAAAGACTCGTTGCCGAAAAGCAGGCCCAGCCATCCCACTGAAATATCCCAGACTTTTCAGTGTCATACCTCAGTTTTCAATATTCGAATGCAAGTAGGCCTATTGTTTCAAGTAATATGCCATCAATTACTGTCTTATCGAGACGTCACCTGTCCCCATTAATGAAGGATCCTACTACAGCCCTTTCCTTCGAATTATCGCAATTTTTACAAGTGTAGACAAATATGATCCACTTTTTTTCTTCGGATCTTTGACCTATTCTACCTCGAATATGAGCAATAATTGGAATAACTTATACAGCGTGATATCTATACAGTCCGACACTTCTATCAGTTCTCCCGTTCTATTGTCAATACACAAAGTATTATTACGTTCTCTTTATTTCTTAATTTGTTTTCAATAAATAGAAATTACCTCACCGATTCGAAATATATCTCCTTTAATACTACTGGGCCTCATATGCACACGTCAAACGGTTTTGCTGCTTTTTTATTGCATTGTTCATCTCCATTTTTCTGCATTATTCTGATAGTGATAACGGTCACACGTTTCTTATAAAACCAGTGTACCATTGAGGGTTGCAAGAAATCTTTGAGATAGTCTCTAATTGGGCAGTACCTGTCATCTGATCACGGAGGAACATTCATAGCTCCGATTGAGTCCCCGGGTCCCTTGTGTCAAGAATACTCTAATAAACGCTGTAAAATTGATTTTATGAAGTTGATAACTTTGCAGGGTAGGGTATGGGCTCGCGAGGACGGCTCGGAAGACGAATTGGGCTCGTGATCGAAAAAAGGTTGAAAACCAAGGCTCTAAAACGTTCATTTACAAAGTTTGGTTAGGGTCGGTTCAGGGTTAGGGTTAGAAAAAAGGGTTAGGGTTAGATTGAATTTAGTGTGTAAGTCAATGTAAATGTCGACCCAAGGTATCATTTAGCGTTATAATATATATATGTCCAAGTTTTAACTTGTTTAATTAAAGTGACTTCTGTGTGACAGACATTTCCCAAGCAAACCCTGACCCCCTCTAGGGTAATAAATTTCTGCTAAAATTAAGAATCTATCCATTCGCACTTTTCATTGGCCGGCCATATTTAACTACGTGTACAAGTCAACAGTTTTTATTCTGAAGGCACTACAGCACAGAGCGGGATATGCTTACATTTGTCACATACCACCAAAAGACAGTCATGGCTTGCTACTTTTGAAAATATTTAACATTCAGTAAACTCAAAGTGCAGAAATGTATTATCATCTGATTATTTTAAGAATTAAAATGCCAATGACTTAACATTTTGTTTGAAATTTTCCCAGTTGGGTTTTGCTGTTGTTGATATGTTGATAAGTTTAATAACTTGATTGCACTATGACAATTTCAAGGTAGGACAATATCACTTCATAATTTCATAACAAGGTTAGATTTTAAGTATATTCTGGTGGAAGGCCTACAACTACACAATTTCAGCCACTTGCTAAATCAAATTCCAACTTGTATTTTCCTTGGACTAATACAAAAGCAACCTTTTAATTTTGGACTGTCCCATCTTCTCGCAAACAGCAAACTCCACTTGCATTTAGCCGGTAACTAGCCTGAATGTCAAGGCCTGACCGTAATTTACACTAGCTATTAACCAGAGCAGTTAGCATTGCAGTACACAGGAGTCAGTATGGAGAAACCACAAGCTATCAAGACTAGCATGTATCCAAGTTATCATTTTATCTCTTTAATCATATCCTTCTGATTAAGAATCAATAATCACTCTTTTTGCCTAAAAATAATATTTTAATATTTTTTCTTTCTTTTTTTTTACTTGTCAATATGTCCGCCATGTGCAAAGCATATTACAACTCTCATGAATGAGGAATTTTTTATATTTTTTTTATAGCCTATTTATGACAATATTTTTGCTGGTCATGTAAGACAAAAATCGTGGGCAAAGAGAAAATGAAAACCATTTCCTTTGAGTTAAGTAATTATAACCGTTAATGTCTCATCCAGCTCGTTACTATTACCGTTACTATCAGTATGATCGCTCTGTTAACGGTTGAGATTCTGTTAGCTCCGCATTTTTTATGTCGATTCGTTTTCCTATCAAACCTATTAAAACACTTTCATAATGCAGACAAAAACGATGGCTCATGTAATGAGAGAAATAAATATGCAACTGTTTACAAGTGTAACCATGGAGAGAGTCAAAATACAGCCACACCACAATGAACACAACTTTCGGTAGTTCACAGCTGATATGCCATATGCAATGTTGTCAAGGGAGACAAGGCATCAAGTTGTATTGCATAACCAAATCTTACTTATCCAAAAATGGCAAACTTTCCAAATTCTTCCCTTTACCCTAAGAGATGCTCTGCTACCCCCCCCCCCCCACCACTCCCCTTATCCCTTCCCCACCAAGCACATGCACATACACAAACAGGCAAATCTCTTTCTTCTGTCAGATTAACTCAACTAGAAAAAATTTTTAAACAGAGACAAACAATTCCTGTGTACTCGCACATCAATCCCAGAAATATATCAACCCAACCACAAAATTGATGGCATTGTGTAAGGGATTTCCCCAAATTAGAATTAGGTCTATGGAATGTTGCAAAAACAAAGACTTCAAAATTGTGGTAAAAGAGAAACACAAATACACAAGCACAAATTTGATTTAATGGGTTGCCATTAAAATGCTTTCTCTTTTTTCTTTTTTATCTTACTCAGTCTGCATTTTTTACAGGTTGACTTTAGGGCACAAAACTAACATTGATATGTTGGAGGAAGGGAGAGAAAAAAAAGAAAAAAAAACCTATCAGTCCAGATTAAAAGTCTGTACTACTTTTTGAGAAAAGACCCATTTAAAACTAGCAAAGGTTCGTCTATTAAAAGTGGCTGGACTATGTAGTCTCAGACATAGACTATTAGGTCACTTCCTCAGATCGAACAGAAAATACTAAAATAGTTAAATGTCACATACAGTGAGACATTCTATGACAAGGACAATTGGAGTTGAGTCATACAAGGGCCTGCCCTGTCATTTGATATGATATTAAAGGAACACGTCTTGGTGGGGTTACTGGGAGCTTATAGAACGACCACATAGACATTCAGGCCTTTACTGAGGAGCGGACATCATTAACAGTTTTGCATTAAAAGGAGCACATTCCAGATATTTTATGCTATATTAAAGATGAATATCTTGAGAAACCAGAATAGCTACAGAAAACAGATCTATCACTCAAATTTCTCCTCCGTCTCGGACAATTAACATATCAAGACTAATAAAATTCCGCCTAAAGTCACATCACAGATTCACAGGTGTCTGAGCTTTGATTTTAATGTTGAGTAATATACCACTAGATTGTGGCAAAGTTGGAAGGTGGGGGGGGGGGGCGTGGGGATGACTAAAATGTTGCTAATAATGGACCCCCTGGATGAGATCTCAGTGCATATGTCTGTGAAGACATTGCAAGCGACCGACCAACCAAACCAAAACCAGACCTGGTGTCATGAGTAGTCCCACATCTTACAATATATACTGTATATATATCGCAAGCAACAATATTATCTCAAATATTTACCTGTAATACAAGTTTCCTGTTTTCTGGATTCTGTAAATTAAGTTTGCCAGAATTTAACTGATCCTGTGGAAAAGAGAAAACAGAGGATCATAAGAAGTTGATTTTATGCAGAGAAAAATTTATAATAAAAATTTAAAAACATAAAACAAAAAGCGCAAGAAAATGTCTTTCAAAGCCTACGAATGCAGACAAACGTGATCCCCCCGGCCTCAAATTTGCCAAATCCTTTTGATCACTAGTTATAAGACCAAAAAAACTTGTCAGACATAAAATATCCATTACAGCAAATGTTCTGATAAGTTCATTTCCTGATTAAACTTGCAATGACCCTTCCATACATGTACATATCCTCCTACAATATTCATGACGAAATTGTCCCAGCAGATTATATATGAAACATGAACTACCAGCTAGCTAGAGGGATATTTCATCCAATCACTTTGAGCTTCCAGAAGCCCTAAACTTGACAGTTAAAAATCTTAAGAAAATACAAGCTTTATGAAAATTAAAAGAGTTGTTGAACACTGGCATAGCTTGCAGAGATGGTAGGGAAGATATGGATTACATGTGGCTGTGCCACATGTTAATGTTTTAGTCACTGTTTTGGGCTAGTGTTGTATCATGCGATGGTCGTTGGTACAGATATAGATAGGGCATAGTTAAGCCTACCATTTGTGGCTAACCTTATCATTTTGCATTACACCATACTGATCCATTTTGCCACAAAATAATTTCAATATTTCACATTTTGTATGTGAAATAAAATTTTGAACGTAAATTTTTCATGTATGCTAATTTACAAATGCCATAATTCCTAAATTATTCTTTTCAATGACTAGACTTGTCAATATGGTCAAATGCATCAGGCAAATGTTTACGAAACAATCACTTACAGTATCTATCTCAAGGGCATCTGGTGACACGCTATTGAAGTAATCAACATATCACAACTTAGGCATTAAAGTAACTCACTAAATGAAAATTATTATTTCATCACAAAGTCATCTGGCAACACTGCTATGAAACAGATTATCATATATACATATAACCAGGCATCTGGCAACACACCAATGGTATGTCTGGTAAAGACACTAATTACATTCACCTGGAATCTTGAAAGAAACTCTTGTTGTCTGGCAATATCTGTGGCTAGTATCAAAGACTGTATAAGATCAAAAAATATCCTC
Source organism: Apostichopus japonicus (assembly GCF_037975245.1). NCBI lineage: Eukaryota > Metazoa > Echinodermata > Holothuroidea > Aspidochirotida > Stichopodidae > Apostichopus > Apostichopus japonicus. The sequence continues at coordinate 12,034,739 of NC_092569.1, read as the reverse complement.
CTGTGAAAAGACATAAGAAAGAAAACAGGTGAAATTTACAAAAAATGGCCGTTATACATAAATTAAAGATAATAAAAATAAATAAATAAATAAAAGAAAACAGTATTCAAGAACTTGAGGGTATGATACTCTGTCCTGTTACATATTTCATGGAATTATATTGAAAGATTGAAACTATTTTATGGCATGCTTTCAATCAAACAAAGGAAAACAACAGGCTAGCAACATTGTGGTTTTGTACAACACCACCACCCTGTAATAGAAAGTTAAGACAGAATACAGATGAAATTAGAAAACTGCCTTCATGTCAGGATTGTAAGAAAATACTTCAGAACTTCAGAGCATCATAGTCTGTCCTGTTACATATTTTTTTAAATTTTTTATTATTGGAATTTTATTGCAAGATTGAACTATTTTAATGGCATGTTTTTTAATTTCCTTATCGTGTATCGAGTGATCAAAACTAAGTTTTTATTGGGATAACTTGATACAGCTGGCCTAGATGTATCAAGCCAAAATGCTGCTGGTACAATTTACATATGAATGAACACAATGGTGAAAATTTCCTTCCAACTAGCAAAAGCATGTTTAGGTAATCCTAACAACTTGTATACAAGATCACACATATATGTGTCTTTCTTAAATTGTTGGCAAAGCGACACCTCCTGTTGATGACCTAGATAACACAGCTAAAACAATTAATTACAGGTATGTATGTATGTCTGTTATATATATATATATATATAAATATACATATATATATATATACATATATACATATATATATATAAATATATATATATATTTGAGCTGCTCATGAAACTATGTCTTGTTTTACTTCCTGAGACTGCTTGAGACATCTGGCAGTTTTCACACACAACAGGATCATCTTTCCGCTCTACGTGAGACAAGGCAACCTTACAGTGAGAAGAGCCATTGTCATCTGGCTAAGATGAGTCATTCTTCTGGGTGTATCCAGGCTGTTTTTTCCATTTTCTTATTTTTTTTTTTAAAACATTTTTTGGGATATAGATATCTGCCTGTGTTGATTTGCAGCTTTTTCTAAATTATTTTCTCACTTCTGCAATAATCAAATATGATTCTCTCTTAAGCACTGTGCTAAAAAGAAAAGCTGCAGCTGCTGCAAGGTCCCCTGCAGCAAAGCTGAATCGATGACAAACAGTACAGCTGATTTCCAAAGATATGCAGAGCTTCTTGGGTGAAGCAGCCGTCTATTTGTGAGAAACTGCTCAGCACAAAAGAGTACAGCCTCTGCAGCCTAGCTGCAGGATGCTGCAGCCTCCTAAGCATACTACTTTTGACACAGTGCCTTAGGAGTACGAAATGGCCGCTATCACCTCAAGTGACCTTTGACCTCCAGAATAAACAAGCAAAGCTTTTGTAGCTCACTGCAATTGGATCTACATACAAAAGTTGGAAGTTCATCCAAGCATCAATTTCTCAATTATTCCTTTTCCAACATTTTCAGACTTTTGAACTCGGAATGAAGTAAAGTAAACTGTGATGTATGAATCATCCTGCAATTCCTAAGATTTGGGTTTTCTTACCAGTCATAGTGTACACAGCTTCACACGCAAAAACCCACCATTTCCACTGCATAGATTTACTTCACATCTTCAGGAGGGGTTCAAGGAAAAAAAAACTGGCTTTTAGTTGGATTTTTGTTTTTCTCTCTTTTCCTATCCTTTGGTGATCAAACCCAAGTACACACCGTGATAGCCATCAATCACAATCTTAAAATCTTCTTCTTTCCTTTTCTTCCATTTTGTTTTGCAGACAACGAATGTGCATTGACTGCATGGAGCAACAACGTGCAGCTACATTTCAGCTCTGACAAGTAAATTTGTCAACATCCATCAAACACAAATCAACAAAGATGAGTTTTCTTTAGCTCTATGGACTGCCAGCAAACCCGGAATATAATCAAAAACTGCATGGATGTTTCGATTATTTGAGGACAGAAAAGACACTGACGTAGGTGAAAAAGAGGGTTTTCCAATATAATAACAGATTTGCTGGGCGGGGGAAGGGTGGAGGGGAAAGGGATGGGGCCTGGAGAATATCCATGCCTTCTCTCATACAGTAATTCTACGATAAATTGTGAGACTGGATGGAAATATTTCAATTCAAGTGGGGATGACCTATAAATGGGCCTTCAAAATGAATCAAGACTGACTCAGAATCCTACTGTGGCGGAAAAATGGGGGATGGGGGGGGAGGAAAAATGTTGAATAATGACCTGACCTTTTGGTTCTTCACAGTGGACACAAAACTGTCCAATGTTTATTTCATCTCAATGAGTACGTCTTATACCTTGAAAACTATTGTGTTCTTTCAAAACGTCATTTTCTCTCTCATATTGGGTGCCATACCAAAATGTTAAGTTGCGAGTTACCTTCAAAACCTGTTACAAAATTACACATGGCTGCTACACATACAGCAGAGCAAACTTGATTTCAAAATTTGAGGTCCTTTGTTCCAAATTTGAAAGTGGTAAGACATCTGCTTGATTTGGAGTGGAACTTCTCTTAGAAAATTGCGACCGATAATAATAGAGCATTGTAACTCCTAAACAGTCTCTCTACTCATGCCTTATTTTCTTGATATGTTTGTCTCCTTTCTTGGGGGGGTGGTGTGGATCGCAAGATGTGAATGAGAGGGTTGGCAAATGGGGGAGGAGGGGTGGGAGAGGTGGTGGGTATACATGTGGGTTTGGCAAATTTGCTCAGATTGAAAAAATTGATATGAAAAACTGTTCTATCACAAGGTCCTGAGGCAGGAATTATTAATAGGCATATTTTTTAGAGGGTTTTTTATTTTGAAAGGCCTAGACATATATCAAAGCCAGATATAACTCACCACTGTTCTTCTGGTATATGACTTAAAAGTCCCGTCTTTATTATGACAGAGATACAGCACCTCCAATGGTGATTCTCTAACACTGAAGAATTCTGAAAGAAATAAACAGCAGAAATAGAGGGAAGCTAGACCTGGTGTTTAAACAATAATTCAAAATCTGCCTCAATTTTACTCTCTTTATTTGTGCAGACATATACGGATCTGTAGCTGCACTACAAGAAACTTCTCTTTTCCAGACATATCTCATGTTTTCATTAAATCCACAAACCTCTGACGACATATCTCTGTGCGACTGTGAGACTTAAGTGCTACATTGATTCTGTTCCTGAAGACATCGCAGAGGAATAGGTGTCGTAAGTTCAAGTACCAATTACGATACAAACTCTGAACCCCCATCTATTACTCCCCCCCCTGCGCCCTTCTCCAGGCCCTGCCTACATCCCTTTCCTATATACTTCAGACAACCATCTATAAAACTTGAATGTTTCATCGATTCTTCGTTTCATGACCTGTTTGTATGATTGCTGACCTGTTTCCAGATCCACCCAGATCATGCTCGGACCTTAGTCACGGTCGGCATGTCACTGTAATAACGTTATAGCTTCCTGGGAATGGCACATCATCCATGGAAGAGTGAAGGGGCGGGGGGGGGATCAGATTATATTTAGCACACACTACTATAAATCTACAGATCGTAGGACTAACCCTATGACCACATTTAACACGTCGTCAAGTGAATGGGGTTAATGTGAGAGAGTGACGAGAAGATCTATCACCATGACGACAGCCACCCTTCCTCCCTCCAAGGCTAACCACCTCCGTGAACCACACATCTCGTGTGAACACCGAATGAGTCATACGTGACGAAGAATAAAAGCCGAAATACAGGTTGATTCTTAAAAGGCTAATGTAATTTAAAACTTCAATCATTTAGTCCAGTTAACTGTATTGTTTTTGTTTCTTTGTTTCTCTAGGCCTCTGTCATTTCCTAACTTTGGGATACAAACAAAAACGTCGCCCCCTTGAGGTTTCATCCGAGGAAAAGATTCACCGGTTGATTTAATTTTTGGATCACTTTAAGTTTAGCCGGAGAGTTGCCAGGGGCGCCTAAACGGCCTCCGTGCCGACATCTATCAAACCCAGATGACAATTGCTCCCAACCTCCTTCCCTGGCACCGTCGAAATATTCCTCTAAGAGAAAATTTGCGAGTTTCGGGTTAGAAAGCAACTTAGGTCTTTTATTTCTTGTTTCACGTTTACGGATTGTTTCACTCCAAATGCAGACTGACACGTAGCCTGTCAACCGTCGGCTATGTGGCTAAATTATGCAGGAAAATTAAGAGCCAGACAAAATATTGAAAAAAAGGAAAGAACACAAAGTTTTAAAGAAAAAAAAAAGGGAAAAAAGTCAAGGTAATTTACTCTCGTTTATTCAAAAGAGCAAGAGAGTAAATTTGATCCTACTTTTGAAGTTTTCACTCCAGAAGGCAGAATTTGAATGATAACTCGGCCTTGATATTGACGATTCTGCTGTACATTGTTTTTTAATTTGCCGGAGGTGTTGGCAGTGAAGGCGAAGGGTTTGACAAAAATTTTGATTTGACGTCATATTAACCATTTACCATGAATAAAAATTCTTTAAGAACCCAATAACATGGACAGAAGCAAAGACCTTTCTTTTTAAGAAAATTTAATCCTTCAGTTAAAGATGTGACTAATAGCTTCACAGCTTGTAGGTGTGAAAAGAAAGTATGTGTTGTGTGTGGGTGGGTGTGTATGAGGCAGTGGGGGGGGAGGGAGGGGTTGATGGCATGTATGGAGAATGTCATTGACAACATGTACATCAGTGTGGGTGGATAATGGTCTACACATAGCAGAGATAAAAGGACATCGGAAATGTCTTTCTAACGTGTGGATAATTAACCTTTCAGTGGAAAATACGTTATTGACCTCTTCAGAGATTGTTAAAGATACACCATATCAGTTTATGTTACTATATGCAGGTAGATATGAGCATCAGAGTGTGTGGAGCAAGGTTTGAGTTACTATATGCAGGTAGATATGAACATCAGAGGGTGTGGAGCAAGGTATGTGAGGAACTATATACAGGTAGATATGAGCATCAGAGTGTGTGGAGCAAGGTATGTGAGGAACTATATACAGGTAGATATGAACATCAGAGTGTGTGGAGCAAGGTATGTCAGGAAGTATATACAGGTAGATATGAACATCAGAGTGTGTGGAGCAAGGTTTGAGTTACTATATGCAGGTAGATATGAACATCAGAGGGTGTGGAGCAAGGTATGTGAGGAACTATATACAGGTAGATATGAGCATCAGAGTGTGTGGAGCAAGGTATGTGAGGAAGTATATACAGGTAGATATGAACATCAGAGTGTGTGGAGCAAGGTTTGAGTTACTATATGCAGGTAGATATGAACATCAGAGGGTGTGGAGCAAGGTATGTGAGGAACTATATACAGGTAGATATGAGCATCAGAGTGTGTGGAGCAAGGTATGTGAGGAACTATATACAGGTAGATATGAACATCAGAGTGTGTGGAGCAAGGTTTGAGTTACTATATGCAGGTAGATATGAACATCAGAGGGTGTGGAGCAAGGTATGTGAGGAACTATATACAGGTAGATATGAGCATCAGAGTGTGTGGAGCAAGGTATGTGAGGAACTATATGCAGGTAGATATGAACATCAGAGTGTGTGGAGCAAGGTTTGAGTTACTATATGCAGGTAGATATGAACATCAGAGTGTGTGGAGCAAGTTATGTGAGGAACTATGCAGGTAGATATGAGCATCAGAGTGTGTGAAGCAAGGTATGTGAGGAACTATATGCAGGTAGATATGAGCATCAGAGTGTGGAGCAAGGTAGGTGAGGAGCTATATGCAGGTAGATATGAGCATCAGAGTGTGTGGAGCAAGGTATGTGAGGAACAATAAGCAGGTAGATATGAGCATCAGAGTGTGTGGAGCAAGTTATGTGAGGAACTATGCAGGTAGATATGAGCATCAGAGTGTGTGGAGCAAGTTATGTGAGGAACTATATAAGGTATGAGCATCAGATTGTGTGGAGTTATGTGAGGAATGTCGTACATCAGAAGGCACAAGTACAAGGAGAACACCCCTCCCCAACCCCCACCCCCCCCGGCCCCCTCCCCCTTTGGTGTGGATATGAGTACTGGTACAAGGCTCCATGCAACACAATGAGTACGCAACCCTATGTTATTATTTATGCCAATCTTCCAGTGTCCAGTCCATAAGTAGGAGTAACAACCCCCAAGAGGGAAAGTACCAGTTTGACTAGGGTAGAACAAGAGTGTGCACACTGACTCACTACAATAGGTTCTCCACACATCTGAAGCAGTACTTTACATTTCTAGTTCCTTTCTTGTTTTTTCTTTCTTTCATTTTTGTTCTTTCTCTTCCCATTGGTCTCGTCCCCTAAAACATACAGGTGGAAGAGAAATCAGACTAGTAACTAGTTGTTAAGATGATGAGTCTCCAGGGGATAGCTCTTAGAATAGTATCTAAGTAGCTTTACAGATGAACAGATCTGCATTGAAGGTAATCCCTTGGTTTAAGTTGTGAATCCAGTATGGGTTTATATGTTATATATTATAGAGAGCCTTACCTGATACAGCTTTGATAAATGATGATTTGTTGCTATGAGGTAGGTTTGGTTTACTCCCGGATGGTCCAAGTCATGGGCCGCAGCTGCTACCAGGGCAGCTAACACTTCCAGGGGTCTCAAGGTGTCTTTCAGCTACGATCAAATCAATAACATGAAGAAAATATTACACTCAGAAGTGACCAGTGTTTGGTTTATACACACCAGGGAATGGGAGGGAGGGGGAGGGGGAAGAGAGTGGGAGGTTTTACACAGCCTGTTTACCTACAATTTGTCAAATGATTTAGAGGAATTGGCCCTGCACATATTCTTTCCACAGTGATACTTTTAACACAGAATATATCATTTTAGGTTGTCTTCTCCTCTCCCCAATGTCCCTCGACTATAAGACCGATGAGTCCTCCGCGGTTAACCACAATATTCTTTTCAATACATAGAGAGTGCTGTATATCTTCTTCACATATAAATATTGGAGTGGCAGGAAGATAAGTTAATGATTTATTAAAACAAGTGGAAAGAGATGGAAGGTAAAAAAAATAAAATATTGAAAAGCGTGGTGGTTCGTAATTTACCTTGCTTTCTTGTAGGTAACAGTGCATAGCTTGCGTGACATCAGCGGCGTGTGTGGAATTATGGTACGGGTGGCCATGGTAACCGGATTCGAATAAAGCTGCAAACAGAATAGAAGTGACAAAAATTCAAAGAGGATATTCTCAACGACCAAAAAGTGTGGGTGAAGAGATTTTGTTCGAGTTACAAAATATTCCGGACCAAAAACAAAAACAAAGGGTGTGCTTGACTTCCCCTTTGCCTTTTCTCCATCCCTCCACCCCCCTCCCCTTCCCCTGGCGACCCCCTCCTCACACCTTCACAGAATTACCTGTCAACCAATTTAGTTTTCTAGCTTAGGTTCATTCACGAGGAGAGAGAAATGCATGCATGGTTAAAAAGCACTACCACAAAATGTAAATACATATTTGTACTTAAAAAAGTATTATTTAGAAAATTGTAGATACGCCTCCAACATCCTTGGTTGGAAGAGAAATTTCCCTCCAAGGAAATGTGAAATCTATGATCAAAGGATTTAGAAATTATGGAAACTGTGGGTTCGACAATATGGGAAGGGTACACACTATAGCATAACGCTGGGCTTCTCGTTAATGTTACTGTTAGCCTAATGTTACTTCACTCATTGGAAAGGACGTCGCTCATGTGATTGTTAATACAACATCCCGTTTTCAACCCCTTTCATATATGGAACGCGAAAAGAGCAAACTTATTTCGTTGCTAAGTTTAACGTAAGTTTAGACAACAACGTAAGTTTAGACAACGGAATTATAGACATCAACGTGAGTTTGAGCAACAGGGTGGCTAAACAGCAGCAACAACTTTAGTTTAGACAACAGCAAACTTAGTTTAGACAATGAAATAAGTTTGCCCTTTTTGCGTTCCATACTCATGGCGTTTTGAAATGTTGGTTTTTGGTATTAGGCATGTGAGTCACGACCAGTTCCACTTGTTTTTGAGTTTTTCAAAATTTCTGAGGGGTTACAACCTAAAAAGACCTTTTCAAACTTTAAAACAATCTCCCCCCCCCTAAACTCCCCTACAAAACCAATTGAACTATTACACCATTACCCTGTTTACTGGGGTGAATAAGGTCAGTTTATAATTGGTCCACTATTTTGCTGTTTTTGTTTTGAAATACCATATTTTATAGGGGAAAACCCCTGCACCCATGTTTATCATGATTTATCGTACAAAGTACGGAAAAACTGTACTTGTTTCGCAGCTCTGTACACCAGTTTGGCTGACAACAAAAAATTTGTGTACAAATTTTCAGGATTTCTTTTCTTTTCTTTTGAACAAAAGATTTATGCCTTTTGGAAGGAAATTGTTTTGAGGGCCAATAAATTCACAGAAATGGTAGAACTGGAAAAGGGGAAGTCAGAACAATAAACACAAAGTTATGCAATGTTCACAGAAATGAAGTCTGAACAATAAACACAAAGTTATGCAGTATTCACAAATTGAGAAAGTTCATCCCTGTCCTGGTCTGACATATGTTGTCATTAATTACATTATTAAATGAAGTATTATTCAAGGATATTTAATATATTATTAAAGGATATTATTAAATTGACTTTATTGTTTGTGAAAGAATACACCATGATGGTTACTTCCAAAACTCAGTTTGAAGGAACTGATTTTTTTTTGACTTACTAAAACATCTCCAGAGTTTAAATCGATCCAGTCCAAACTCAGATATTAGTCTGTTTTCTTCAAATAATTTCATCCCTACAACCTGGAGGGAGTGACCTATAGATGAAAAATAGATATTAAACATTTATGTAAGCAGTTTCCCTAACTGTATCTCAATTAATAAAATCTTCAAAAAATATGTAGTTATGATCTCAAAATTACTCGCAACAGATCTGTCTTGCCTAGAATTAAGTCCAATGCTATAACGTGGCAAAGCTGCAGGAAATTTTGCGACAATAATATCCAAAAATTCCTGCAACACAAACCACAGTATGTGCACCTCAGAAGATCCTTAAATTTTGTCTTCTCCTGTGATACTGCAGCAAGCGTGTGTTAACTTGTGCAGGTTAAACTGTTGATACAGTATGTGTGAGTGGTATTAAACTGTTGATATGTGTTGGTGGTATTAAACTGTTGATATGTGTTGGTGGTATTTAACTGTTGATATAAATTGTTGATAATTGTTGGTGGTATTAAACTGATGATATATGGTGGTGATATTGAACTGTTGATATGTGTTGGTGGTATTAAACTGTTGATATGTGTTGGTGGTATTCAACTGTTGATATGTGTTGGTGGTATTAAACTGTTGATATGTGTTGGTGGTTTTAGAATGTTGATATGTGTTGGTGGTACTAAACTGTTCATATGTGTTGGTGGTATTAAACTGTTGATATGTGTTGGTGGTTTTAAACTGTTGATATGTGTCGGTGGTATTAAACTGTTGATATGTGTTGGTGATTTTAAACTGTTGATATGTGTCTGTGGTATTAAACAACAAACATATCAAGCTCTTGATATGTTTGTTAATATTAAACTGAGTATCTTTAAACAACAAAACAAAAGACCAAAACATGTTTACTTACAATCCCAAGACAAGTAATGTTGTAAATACAATAGGCTACAGGCTTACTTTATTTTTTATAAGCAGCCTGGTATAACAAGAAAAAAAAAAAAAAATTGTTTTTTAAGAGTAAATACTAAGGGTCTACGTTCCGTAAAGTCACCTCGACCGAACCGTGCCGGGTACCAGATAAGACGAGATTAGTCCCGTTTGGCCCATTAAATTGTCCAAATGAGACAGAGTGTTTATAAAAATCCTCAATTCTATGTACCAATTAGCATTCAACAATGTTATTAAGTCCCTTATTTTCCCCATTTAACCTAGATCTCTATAGCTGGCGGGGCTTGGCTAGCCCACTGGGGTAATTACAGTTTATAGTTTTGATTAATGAATACCTCAAAGCATCGTACTGTGAGAATCGACGGTACAGTACATGTTTTCATTCCGGCAGTTCTTAAACCAGAATTCTGGTCAATTGTATCTATCTGCGTCACACTCAACCGTTAAACCGAGGGGAGGAGGTGGGTCTGATTATTTCCCATCTGTTGCTTAAATCGACCACAAATCGCATCAGCAACGGCTGAATACGGTTATTAAACATCAACTTTTTTAAGGAAAAAAACAACAAAAGTTACTAGAATATTGTGGGACACAAAATTGTCCCCATTGACAAAGCCTCTACAACCTAGAGCAGCCGTTTCTGAGACACCGGAGATTCTATGACGACCCAGCCGTGACCCACGACTCTGAATTTGACGCTGAGAAATGAACGAACACTATTAAACTGTAGCTGGGACTACGAATGTCCGCAAGCTCTGAAAACAATAGATCTATGAGTTTTCCAATTTTTTGGAAAAACAATTCTGCAAGCCCATATATAGTTAGTGGGACCATCGAACTAGAGTATCGCTTTATTTATGCATCTTTTAATCAGTTATTTCGAGGTACAATTTGTTTTTCTTTGATGTGTCATACTTTCCTTTTTTTTATGTCATGCTGGAACTTTTCAATCACTTTCTTTAAATCACCAACATTCAACAATTCATACTGACGTGCCTACAGAATTCCAGGAATACTTTGAGAGACAACATTCGCGTCGACATCATTGCATCTTCTATTCGGGCGTTATTATGTTTCCTCGATCAATCTGTTCCATAAATTCTACTACACTCTTGTCCAAAAAAAGAAAAGAAAAAGACATCTTCTCTGTGCTTTGCAGAATCAACAGGGCACTTAGAAATGATACCTAACACCATTTGTCCTTGATTTACTTTGTATTAATGCATTTTGAAGACGTTATTGGAGACAATGTCAGTTGTCTTTTCAATATTGATTTTGGCGTTTGGTTGCGAGTGGAGAGCTTGCTGACTTATTTGGTCTGAATCGTAAAGTGGGCAACCCAGCTATGTGTGATTGATGAACATCCCATGTAAAAGGCATATAAGCATCACAGACGGGGAAGCATTCTCAAATTATCAATGTTAACCGTAACTAATTTATACCACAGACCCACCCACATGGTTAAAATAGGACTATCGTCGGCCTGTGTGCTCTTCATATATGTAAATGCTATGCAATAAAACCCAGCAGTTTTAGCACTCTGTCAAATCACTTTTCTGTGTCAATTGCGAAACTGAAACTTGTGTCGATAATGCATTCCGTAATGCCTCAATTGATACACTGATCTAATACTGATTCCGGTTGTAACCATATTAACCGGTTTACCACACACCGTTACCTACTTGGACTAGGCTTGAATTTGAGAGGCCACTGATTCTCAGATCGTTGAAAACAAAAAGACCCTCTTTAATATACTAAGGCGTTGAAACGTGCGCCGATAAAATCGTTCAGACGGCAATAAAACAAACTGACGTTGGGCATAGAATTAACCCTGCATAATTGATCATTGTGCTGGACAGTCTGTGATGAATTAACAAACTCACCGAAATAAGAGTAGATAATGGTTTTGGAAATTATATCGCCAACAGAGCACCAACCTGTACCCTCATCATTAACCCATTTTTTTTCTTGCCAAACAAATTCTCAACAAAAGATTGCTTGATTGATTAATCTGTCTTATAACTGCAGTTGACTGCAGCCTATATAGATGATACCACTACAATCATAAAATAACTTTATTTGGCAAAAAAATAGTTTCCAAATATCCGGCTGGGATTTCTCCATGACATGAAGGCTCTGAAACCAACGTATGGCAGATCTCTCTAATTAACTTCTCGGGTTAATTAGATAATTACATTACTGTTCTGAAGTTAGAGTTAGGGATGGTAGTATCGTAGGCTTTGTTCCGATCAGCTCATTATTCTATGAACGATCAGAGGAGATAGACCAATTACTCAATACGTATGGACATTTCAACATTTTCTTCTTTTTCGTAATTATACTAACGAAGTACTTTACTTGATTGGCTGAAATGAACTAAAAGGACATGAAGAATGTTGCAATAGACATTACATTCCATTTCCATTGCACATCCTGTTTCTTCAATTATACAAAAAAATGGGGGAGAAAAATCCTTTGCCTGAGTGGTTACAATTCAATTAATTAAAAAATAAACATTTAAAGGAAAAGTTTATACAACTAACAATCCTTGACATAGTTTGTAGCCATTAACACAAATTGCATTTTCAAATGATGAATTTCAGGTGCACTTCAAAACATGGATGGGAATGAACATAAGAATGTCTTGAATGATGGACAGAGAAATCTAGCTAGCTACATTTGTGTCATGAAGCTACAGTAGGAAGAATTCAGAATTATGGATTCTGATAGTAAGCAGATCTATTCCCCGATTAAGGGATAAGTCCTCTAGGAAATGTCATTTGATTGATTTACTTTTACAGGCAAGCAATTCCTGTCATGACAGAATTTTTTTTTTTTTAATGGAAAACACTGCGAGGGGAATCCTGTCACTACATAATGTACAGGTTTATAGTTTGTAACAAAAAATCCCATTAGCGGTATGTAGGGAAAAAACCTTGAGACATTTACAATACAATCAATGTTTTCCAAAGCCAAAAAAGAAAATGCTATTGACTGAATTAATGCAACAATTGATTATAAAGACCTTTGAAGTGAAGTAACAATGGGACACTATGAATCCAAAGTATTTTTCCATTTTTATTATTATTTTTTTTTACTCTATTGTTCTTGTTTTGAAATTGATGACACTGTAGGTTTAATAACCGCGATATGTCTGCCAATGGCAAGGATTCTCAACTTTTAACTTGTGGAGTCGAACAGTGACTCCCACTCGGTCGTGCCCTCTTGACAACTGGTGACCACAAAACAAAACAAAATCCCCATTGTATCCTGCAAGACTGGGACAAATTTCCCGAAAATATGCAGGAAGTTTTACAATGCATATCATTCAAAAAGGAATGTATAATTATCTTTCAAATCACAAAATTCACCACAACTTTTTTTTGCAAATCCCCAACTGAGACTCCAACCCACTCAATCCTCCTTCCGAATTCTACCCACTCAGAAAGAAAACTTTGTATTTTTTTTCCACGAATTCCAAAAAAGGAAGGGTTTTATCTTTTGTAGTAATCTGTATTGTTCTCTTCTTGCTGTATTAGTAGTATCTTTATATTGCACATATTACTGGTGTACTACCCTGCTTGGGGTCAGGAGGTCAAACAGGGTCTCCAAATATGGCGTATGTTTGAAAAGGCTATTACCGAAATAAATCCCAACTTCACCTCTAAAATCAGCGGTCATCGTTATCTTTTCCGTTTTAACATCTTTTAAATCACACTTTACTGGTAGTTGCCTACTAGCTGTACAGTACATACAGTCTATATATATATAGTGTGGAAAAGCAGTTGACTAGTACTGTACTGTCCTGTTGTCCTTCAGTGCTGCAAATCAACTAACTAAATGTATGCTTAATGTATGCTTACCATTTAATGTATGCTTACCATTATTAGTATATGTATGCTTAATGTATTAATGTATGCTTACCATGTTGTAATGTATGCTTATAATTTAATGTATGCTTACCATACATAATGTATGCTGTATACCATTGTAATGTATACTTACCATTTTGTTGTAATTAATTGTTTCAGATGTCGATGGACTCGCAACTTCACTCACCGTGGTGACCCCCATGCAAAGGATCACAGAAGCTCAACTAGCAGAGTTTAGGAGCTGCCCAAAAGCACAACTCCTTTTTCTTTGACATGACAACACTCCAGTTCATATCCTGCACTGTTCTCCCCCCCCCCCAAATCCTCCCTTGTCTTACCTCCTCCACACTCCCCCTCCCACCCCCCCAGCCCAAGCAAACTGTCCCTAGTTTGTAACTCACCACCAGTCACCTCCTCCAGATGAAACATATCAAAGTCCCATCTTCCCAATCTGTCGAGCATTGCCTGAAAAATTTAAAGGAAAAAGACAGAAAAACGTCAGAAAAAGTTTACACGATAGTTTTTCTTTCCAGTGAGCTGTGATCCACAATCCATGTTCCTTTGTTTTCTATTTTTCATTTAAATCTATACTCAAATGGCTGAAAATAATTTTAACAATTCGCAAAGAGGCTGTTCACCAAAATAATAAATGGAATGTACTGTCATTCACTATATGCCAGACAAGTCTCTCTGTAACATCATTGATAAGCAGAACAGAATGCAGAGAGGATAGAAGATATTTTGGGAGGTTTTTACATCATTTTGATGATTGCCAGAAAGTCTCACATTCCATTACTCCTCATTCTTCCCTCCCCAACCCCCCCCCCTCCTACTCCCATCCTCTCCATCATCCCCAAAGAATAATTTCGTCTTCCTTTTTTATTCAAAGACCATTCATTAACCAGTAGCTAACTAAACCGATTCCATTCCATTCTGACAAATTACAAATTTGTCATCCACAAACACTTTATGGTAATTATATTTACCATTAATCATACCAAAGCCCAAACAAAATATTGATTCAAACATTGCAACTAAAGACATTAATCTTACTATTAAATACTCTGAAATGAATGTTTCCCAAAAAACTGTAGGCCCACTGCATTGCTGTATAAATGCACAGAGTGATAATCCTGATGAGATCTTTGGTAAAGTAAAACAACAGAATTTTGTGTAATTAGGTACCGTAATATCCTTCTTGTACTGGTGTAATGGTGGAGTGGGCAAATTCTGGCTACGTACAAATTGCAACAAAATTCGAAGCAAAGTCTAGGAGGTTTAAACCAGGCATGAAGTGAGGATGTCATTCTGTCCACATTAACAAAATTAACAAAGTGCACAAGAGAACCCCCCCCCACCCCCATCTATGAAAAATGGAAGAGTAAAAACCATTGTACATGAAAGTTTGCACAAATCTAATTCTCAAGTCGTTGAAAATTTCAGGCAGCCATGTTTTATAAGTATCAAACTGTACAATCATGGTGTACAGTCCGTCTCTCCTTACCCCCTATACCCCATACACCCCCTATACCCCCCTCCCCTCCATCCAATTCAATCTTTTTGTAACAAGTTTGTTTTACCATTATACATGAATGGTACAAACAAGTCTCTAATATACTGTATATTCAAACCAGCACAGGCTTGTTTGTCTACAGTACATATACAAGTACTGTACGTGACCATAATTCTTGCAAAACTATATATGTACGCACCTGGTAACCCCCAAACTTTCCATCAAGTTTAATTCACACCAGAGAAAAGAATAACGATACAGTAAGATATAACATGCTCGACAAATTATATTTCCCAAGTCCCTGAGAGGCTCCAAAACGTCAAAAAGAAATTAATAAAAAAAATGTATGGGAAATGACTATGATTTATTTTGGTTAAAGTGTGAGAAATAATTTAAGCCCCCTTTATCCCCTTTTTTTTTCGTAATCATTGAGCATGACAGAAACCATCTGATTGAAGGGCACACAGAAAGGGAATTTAATCTCCACTTGTAGGCAAAAATGATGATGCCACTTTGCTGTCTAATTTCCTTCCAAATTTTGGCTTTAGACACACTTTTTTTAATTTTTTTTTTATACCGACAGCTTTTAACCAATTTTGGTGTTTGATGGATGGCCGTGTCCTTCCGTCTGAGGTGTTATACGATAAAGGTTCAATGGCTTCACTGAAGCTCGGCATGAGCGTACAAGGACGATATCTGCTCAGAAATTGCTAGAAGTCACGTCTAGTTCTGCTTAATTTCGGCCGGTGCTCTCTCTCTCTCTCTCTCTCTCTCTGGCAAAGTTACCATCCATCTCAATGAATCTTTGGGAAAAAGGCCTAAAACGAGAAGTAAAACTTTGTACGACCCTGCCCCGCGACGTATTAAAGATCGGAGAGCGATGAGAGATGTAACTTGTTGGACTGGAATTATTATTATTTTAAGTGCAAAAATATCCCAAAGCAACAATTTCAACAGATCACCTGAGCTTTCTCGGCCTTCTCGGGTCGGGGGTTTGTTCAGATTTATAAATACATTTGGCGCAGATATTTATTTCCAATTTCATTTGCTAATACGGGTAGCGTTACTCGACACTACATCTTGCAATGAATGGAACATAATCCGTTTGTAAAGTATTATACAGTTGAAGAGAATGATATTACAGTACCGACAAACATGTATATTACTAGAGCTGTTACTCTACAGTAGGTCCACCAAAATCTATACCAAGAATAATATGTTTAAACATGCAGTTCAAAGTCTGCACATTATGAAATATTATATCAAATTTGTGGAGATTGGAAACAAAATTTCCTGTTAATTTATTAAACGCCTACAGCCGGACACACGTTTTCAACGGTTGTCCGGTCGTTTCGAGACCGACAAAATTTCTGTAAACAAAATCAACTTTTTGGTAGTAAAATGTGTACAGTACATCAAATTCAGATCAATTGCAATTTATTGTTCCTGAAATATCCCCACATAGTTAAAATGATAAATTTACCATTAAACCCCCCTTCCTCCCTCCCCTTCCCCCATCCCAGAAAGAAAAGACACACAGTATTTTAATAATTGGTTAACAGCTTGAATACTGAACAGTGAACTACTTAAATTATTATAATGTCATGGTAAAAAGGCCATCCAATGATGCATGCAAATGTCTTTGGCTATACTAATTAGAACAGCCATATAAGCACAAATCATAGAACAACATTTTATAAATTAAAATTTAGATCCCATGAAAGTGGTTTAGCAGAAAAATTACTTTTCCATGTGCATCTTTTTAATCAGTGTAATCTTCCCAGTCATGTATCTTCATGTATCAGCTAGGGGTGTACTTTGTTCGTAGAGCTTCATGAATATGCAAACCTTTCATATTTTCTTGCAGCTACAGTATGATGTACAGTATAATGCAACTATGATCTTGTACCATTTACGGACAATCGAGAAGCCACAGTAGGCCACTTACAGTACTAGTCTATTCAAACGTTAGTGAATGGCTATTGTATGCATTAATCAATCATAACTATTTGGCATAGCAAAAGAGAGGCAAAATATAGGAAGTTTAGGATTAATATGAAGACACACACTGCAATTTAATATTTAAAGCTGAGTCTCTGCCTATGATTAATTGTTGACTAACCAGTGTAACTTAAATTATGACAGTATTGGAAAAGGCGTGGTGCAGCTATTAAAGTTCCCCTCCCCCTTTCCCCCTCCCCCTCACAATCATTAATACCTCATTTCAAATCCATATCAGGAAATACATTCCCTTGACCCTAATCAAAATCACTTTTAAAGCGAACTATGGATGTGGTATGGTATTTCTGGTTTGTAAATTGGGAACTAGGGTTTTGTTTTGTTCTTTCAATGGTTTGAAAGCAAACATACAGTGATGATGAGTGAAGGTCCCTTGAACTCTTCAGTATTTGAGAAAATGACCGATTGCCCAGGTACACTTTCGACTTGTCCGATGGGGACGTTAATGTGGCAGCGGTCCCAGGAGTAGGTATGGTCGTGATAATTACACACCTGTCATGTAAATTCCCTGAATACTCAACAAAAGATCAAAGCAATATATATGGTAAACTTAAACAATGAAAAAAGTACCATTGAATATTCTTTAAATTATCTTTTGTTTTTTAGGCATCAAATGTTACTGTAGGTCTGTTGCTGCTACACTGTCATTTAAGGGCAGAGATGGGCTCAGATTGGACAATGAAAATTCAGGAAAAAAATTGAAGCCATTTCTACACCGTTACAGTATAGTAAGTCGACTCGTTAAACTTAGCATTTTGTCATACATTGTGCATCTTTATGAGACAGAAAGGTGAAAGACCTGTTACAGTACAGTACCGTTACAGTACAGTACCGTTACAGTACAATACATAGTACAATACAGTACCGTTACAGTACAGTACCGTTACAGTACAGTAAGTCGACTTGTTAAGTAGCATTTTGTCATGCATTGTGCATCTTTATGAGACAGAAAGGTGAAAGACCTGTTACAGTACAGTACCGTTACAGTACAGTACCGTTACAGTACAATACAGTACCGTTACAGTACAGTACCGTTACAGTACAGTTACAGTACAGTACCGTTACAGTACAGTATGTCAACTCGTTAAGTAGCATTTTGTCATGTTGTGCACCGCTATCAGACAGAAAAGTGAAAGACCTGTTACAGTACAGTACTGTTACAGTACAGTACCGTTACAGTACAATACAGTACCGTTACAGTACAGTACAGTACCATTACAGTACAGTACCGTTAGAGTACAGTTACAGTACAGTACCGTTACAGTACAGTAAGTCGACTCGTTAAGTAGCATTTCGTCATGTTGTGCATCGCTATCAGACAGAAAGGTGAAAGACCTGTTTCCTTCCGCTTCAACGGACTTTGTTTTTAAACCCTTTCTTTCTTCCCCGTTGCTTTTCTCACCTAATCTATGTCATATCTCAGAAACTATTAGTACTAAAAACATGGCACTGGTACCTCCTGTACACCATTCAGTAATTAAATACAGTATTTAAACAAAGCACAAATTACCATACATAATTCAAATCCTGACATTTATATACAGTATAATAATTGTGCTGCGAGAAAAAGGTCGTTGCCGCTGGCTACTGACCGAGACCTTACAACTGCTGTTGAACTGCCCTAAATTGCTCTGCTTCACTGACCATGTTCCATCATGTTTTCTAGGCCTCTGATGGTCGATCGATTGTAACACTTTTAAAAGTACTCATTTTCTGAGGGGGACCTAACATGTTTTTAATTATCTCTTCCACGTACGCCAAAGTGGCATGGATTCGGTTAAAATCAATTTCGGCTTCTCAACGACTCCAGATGAAGCGGCCGACTCAATCAATCATCACAAAAGATAAAAACTGGGTGAATTAAGTATTAGCAGCTTTTATTAATGAGATAACCCTGGGCTGTTCCAGAAAGACACAACATGTGGTTTCTTGGAACAATACAACAAATTGACATTTCTCAACACTTTTTTTGTTGTTAATATATGTTGTGTTTTGTTTCATTTTTAATCATTTCCTGAACTTTAAATATAACAACCTTCTTCTTTTTGTCCCCTGTTTAACATCTTGTGGCTCAGCTTACTCAAAACTTCTTGCAATATATTGTAGCATTTTGCATTGTGTAGTAACAAATTATGAATGTCACTGATAAAATTCAGTCAATTTATTTATATGGCTACATTGTACATGTATGTATGTATCTCTATATATACTGTATATACTAGAAAAGTGAACACCATTGAGTTTGTTGAGTGTGCAATAACTGTACCACACATCAGTGACTTACATCATTGAGGCACGCATTCATTTTAATACAGTACCATCTACACAACTCTTTCTACAAAGTATAACCCCATCTGTTCTAGAGTAAGTGTGTGAGACGAGCCATTGCATCATGGTCCTTTATTTAATGATGTCACGTCAATGCTTCGCTGCCCTTGCAGTGTCGATCGGTTAATTTATTGCAATGTGTCAATAACCAAGTAATTAGTGAGTGAAGCAAATCTAACTGAATTATTTAACCATACTGTATAGCAACATCTTTATGCTCATACCATCTGCATAGGAGTGCCATCCATATCAACATTACATCAATACGACCAATAAACATTTAACCTTGGCACCAATGGCTTATAATTAATACTTTGTTGATCATGGTGAATTTCATTTTTGACTTTGTTTCTCAGAAGATCGCGACACTCTACCTCCTTCTCTCAGCATGACCGACATTAGCCATCTGTGTTCTATCCCACCTGCACCCCCACCCCCCTGTGTTCTATCCCACCCGCACCCCACCCCCCTCCTCTCATTGCTAACCCATAGATAACACATTTTCAATATTATTTCTAACCCAGTATCTTAAATCCTCGATGGTACACATTTTTTTTACTTCCCGGAGAAATAATTCGCAGCAATTTGGCAAAGTAAATTGACAGAGAATGAAGATTTCAGCGACTGTAAATTCCCACAGGTCTTTGCGATCGGTTCAAATTATGAACTTAAATACTACATCGCGAGAGTTTCATCATCTTCGTGTAGCATGGACTGTCTATCTTGACATAAATATTACAAACTTATGTCTTTTGTACATGTACTGTATGAACTGACTCCCTCGTAATCTATCTCTGATCACAAGTCTTTCACCGACCCTCTAGCTCCCTCCACCAAGTCTACAGACATCCGGTGACCGTCCTTGACTGACGTCTTACGGAAAAGCCAAAACCCAAAGCCTCTCTGGCATCGTCATCTTGCTTTGAACTGTATTCATGACAACTTTTACCCCACCTTTAGGCTCTTATTTGAAAGCTTAATAATTGTGTATGCTGTAACATGAACAGTCCATTTTATAGTTAATGTTAGTTGGAACAAGAATTTAAAACTCTTCAAACATTTCTACAGGTCTAATAAAGAACCACCATTTTTATTGTTAAGATTATTGTTAAGAGATGATGATTGTAAATGGTCATTGACGAATTCCATCCCAATCATGTTGTCCTTGCCAAATTATATAATCTGTGTATACTCTATGAAAACAAGATGAGATCTTTTGACAACATCTGACTTCTGCTGCCACTAAAACTCACCCTGGCACCCCCTTGAAGAGGAAGATTACATCAGAGTGAGGAAGGATGACTTTCTTCGCAAGAGTTTGGTTTCTGATTACAAAATCAAAATGACTTTCACTGGCTTGTTTGACCTTGCACTTATAACAGAGTGGGCCACTCATATTGTTCTAGCTACTGAATACACTATACAGTAATCTACCACTTCAGTAAAGAGCTTGACTACATTTTATTCGAGGACAGCGTTTGACCTAGATATCGTTGGTGCTGGTGTCTCTACAATACTGTATAGTGGTGTGTAAGACATTCCCAACACAAGCAATAGGTACATGTATACAATTGTTGATTGTAAATAAAAACTGCCAAGTTTCAAAACTTCTAGACTGAGCAAAAAAGAACTAATTAACCAAGTTCAAAAGACCAGGACTTATTACTGAGTTAATGGCCCAGATTGACCTTCTGAGGTTACCAACTGGGTAGAAATCATGGTTACTGTAGCTTTACCAATATTTCCTCTTACTCTCCTGTCATATTTCCTCTCTCCATCCACCACCCCTCCCCCTCCCTCACACTTTCTAACCTTTCCAATGTGTTGCTTTTGACCATGTACCAGACAACATTGATACTAATTAGTCACTGATATGAAAAAGGTCCCCTTTAAGAGTCACATTCAGTAATATTGAAGTCTTTCATATTAATATATCATAATTTTTGTAGATATGCACAAATTACAGCTACTTCAAATTCAAAATAGCAGAAGTGTTTAATCTCTATTGTTTGGTATTGATTCAGCTATCACATGGAATCCGTCCACTCTGATAACTGTCCATGATTCAATGTGATACAGCCTCGCTGCAGGTTCTGCAGCTTGCTGCAGCTTTACTTGTTTGACAATGTGCCTTAAACAGAACTCATGCGATCTGCCTTGAAAACCATCCTTCTACTGATAATTCTTGATATAGAGGAAATCCTGCAGGGACTTGATAGTTTGACTGACTCCAACATTTCTTATTTTGAATCATACTTGTAGATTTGATTTGACCGAACACAAAAAAAAACCACCACCCAAAAAAAACCTGCTTTAAAATTATAAAGAAATTGATCTTTTCCATTATATTTTCTTCCTGTTCTTTTCTTTTTATAAAGTTGCTAAAATATTACAGCAATTTTAAGTACTGTAGTCTCTTGATCCTAAATTATTCACAGACACTGCCTTCAAATTGCAGTCGCATCGAGTGTTTTTGTAGCAAGAGGAAACATGTCAGCTTTATCTCTGAACGCAGCAGCAACCCACAACAGATACATGTATGCAAATATCGGCCTCCACAACACTCACCTTCCCATATTAAAATGCAATTTACGCTATGTTTCTTTACAAATGGCGAGAGGTATTAAAATTTGATTCCAGGGGGCCAGAGTTGGTAATTTCCAGGCTAATTTATACATACGCCCACAGAATCACAGTTGGGCTGGTAATATCAGAATCATATTCGCAGACAGAAAAAAAGAGAAGGAAATAAGAAAAAAGAAAATTTGAGTGTAAATAGACGATGGATGTACGGAGGCACGCGCTTTGGAATATATGGAGGGGAAACGACACGCGGGTAATCGGATGGAAGATTTTTACTGAGGGGCATTATGAACAACCATTTCAGATTCATAGTCTTTTATGCAACTATTACACTCACTGTGCGAGTTCATTCACCCATTTCTCGTTGTTTTTGTTTTAACATTACTGCATGGGCATACGGGGCATATGGGGCATACAGGGCATACAAGCTTGTCGAGCAGATCGGTGAGGATGGAGGAGGAATGATGGAAGGCATCGAAGGCATCGAGACATAATTTAGTGAACACTTTCAGGCACACAGTGACTGGCAGAAGACACTTAAAGTTCACAGCAAAAATTTTGGTTAGGATAAAATATTGATATAAAGTTTTCTGACGATACGTAATGTTCTTTCCAAATTTGTTTTTCCCCGTTAGGGATATTTGAACCCCGACTTGACTTCTGCATGTTTCGCTGTTTCAATTGATAAAGAAGTTATTCAGCAAAAATACTTTACCATACATGGTGCAAACATAGCCAAATAAGGTCGAAACTCCATTTACAGAGTTCAGAGATAAAGTAGTCTAATTATTACAATGTCTTACTCAGCAACCACAACAACAACAACAAAACTAGATGTAGTGGATAATTAAACATTGAACTGACAAAGAATATTCAGAAGGAATTAAACATTCTTTTCATCCTCTCTCTCCCTCCCTCCATCCCCCCACTACCCCCCCCCCCATTTTGTCCCAATTAGTGGTAAATACGATCCATCCATTATCCCTTTTCCCAATGAGATAAAAACATTCAAAACAAGCTCCTAAGTTCTCTTCTTGCCAATAAAATGTAGGCCTCACTGGCAATAAATGTCCAAATAAGGCGTCCAAAGTAGGACAATGAAGATATGAAGAAGAAAAAAACGGTTGCCATGGGGTACCAATTATTCCATCTCGTTTCTTTGGCTCTTCAGATCTGATACCCGAAAAAAACATCCCGGATAAGTTTAGTCAGCAATTCCAAAGAGTTTTCATCCCACAGGACAGTGAAAATATTCAGAACGGCCCATGTACAGAGTGGTACGGTTCCCATATATGGTGGGTGCACCAGAACCATTATATAAAGGCTACATACAGTGGCTATTAACTACACAGTTGAAGTGTATTGTATAACCCTTACTCCCCCCTACACACCAAAAAAAATAAAAAAGGAAACAAATAATAATCAATAGTTGGAAGAATGAAATATTTAAGCTTCTTGGAAACAGTCAAATGAGCACCTGGCTCCTTTGTGTTCAAGTTAAGTACGGCCCCCCCGTTGTGCTACAATGATCCTTTCCAGCCTATTGTGATATTCTACGTATCGCATCAATAACTGTGAGCCCTGTTGCGTTTTGCACAAACAATACAGTCCACAATTTGGCTTTTATCATCTCAAAAAATAATTGACCCACCGTTCCTGGAAATCAACATTTGATGAACTTTGACAGGGAATCAGTGAGCTAAGTATCATCACGCAGTATGATTGACAAGGAAAAGTTCTGCCTGAAGGTATTGAGGTATCACCCCAAACATATACGGTCATTAATATTCAAGCCTAAACGACCATGTGACAGTCAAACCCTAGAAATCTTTTCATGTGAGGGAGAAAACAACTTTTTGAGTTTTAATATCTACTGTACGGTACATGTAACATCACAGATTCTTCGTGCAGTCTACTCTTCCAAATAATTTAATTTTTCGATATATCGTTTCGCAGCTTGTACGGGGTGGATCAAAAGGGTCTACTGTACCTCAACACTGGGTTGACAGCAAAAGTTTCTGGCGCATTTCCTGTAGTAAAATCAAGGGTACAGTTGCTCCATCTTGACTGAAGAAAGAGAGCCACATGTGGGAATTGCAAATTTCACGATGAAAGATGAGAGAGTTCAAATGGAACTCGATGCCTAGAATTGAGGTTCCTCCTCGTCGGCCACAAAAACGAACTTTCACCCTGATACCATCCCTTTAATTATACGAAAGCCATCAATATACCCCTCTTTTGATCACAGACCCCATCTGTTGAGCAACTCTTACCTTGGCTTCCCCTGGGTATGTGTGGTCGACCTGAGCATCGCAAACCGAGTTTCGGATACATTCAGCCGCTCTCCTATCTGGGCGCTTCTTCCTCACTGTACTGTAGCAGCAGGAACTGCACCGCCTTACCCTTGCTGGCATGCGTCGAATAGGATGGTCTGAGATGGAGAAAAAAAACACTGCGTTTGGCTCTTTTCAATAAGGGTACTTGTTATAGGTACATCATGCAAATCCCACTGAATATAAAGGCATGTTTTTTTGTGTACCTTTGGGTAAACCTACTTCTATGATAGTCTTCTAGTCTTCTACATACATTGGCTTATATGTCAAAAGTTTTAAATATCTTACATGGGGAGGTGGGGGGAGGGGGGGGATTCAGAATTTTGAGCAGATCAAAAAAAATTGCTCTTTTGATATATATATCTGTACATGCAACTGAGGTACAGTACAACGAAAAAGTGTCGCGTTGAGTATAAAAACGGTAAGATTGCAAATTAACAGGACTTTTGCTGGAGAGAAAACATTGACAGGATGTTCTTGGGGCAGAGCTTTTATTCAATTACAATGTTACTTAGAGAGAAGTATTAATCAAACAATAAATGTTTGCTGCCCACAGAAAGAGCATTTAGACAAGGGGAAAACAAAAAAAAGAGTTTTGGAACATTTTACGAGGGGAATTGTTTGTCAGATTCATCGATGTTCGTTATGGCAAGGAGGTACAACAACAAAAAATCGGAAGATTATGTTTAATAACCCACTCAGTGTTGTGTACAGTAGGGTGTATGGTGTTTTTACCCATGCACTCAACTCTTGAGCTTTTCGCTCCAACGTTTGCTTAGCTTGACTTATTTTCAGATCCATGCTTAATTACATCATTCGTATATTAATTACCTTTTGGGACCAAACCAAATTAATTTGTTGGCAAAAGACTAATAGCTGAAGCATTAATTTGATACCAATATTATCATGAGATATATATTATACTCTCCAAGCACACAATTTCAAAAACATGCTCTTTTGTCTAATTTTATCAGGACCTCCAAATTGAAAGTACACAGTGTATTCCATACATAATTTGCTTTTGAAGCCCCATTACTCTTGCCATTATAAACACAAACTAAGCGGACTTGTTCTTGACTCAAACCGTCACTGAACATTGCTTGTAAAATTTGTTCACTAATTGACTGCTTCATTGGTGAACTTATCCCTCACTCTAGAGAAGTTTTTGATAATATTACTGTCTAGTGAAGTAAACTAACTAATCACACAACCGTGATGATACGTGTACTTTTTCCAACAAGGTTTTTGACCCATTTGCAGAGATCGAGCGAATGAAGAGCTTCAACCCATTAATAAATATAATATATGAATATGAAAGCATGTACGTCCGATTAATGTTTTCCATCTACACCAAAAAGTTACAGAGAATGGGACACCTTTTATTTTTTTTGGGCTCAATCCCCGCAAACAGGCCAATTTTGGCAGAAATGCACATCGTAGTGAATGTGTCATTAATTATTACCCAATATTACTGAAAAAATTTATTATTTAGATAGTCGAGACTGAATAATTGATGGGGTGGGAGGCTTAGGGGGGGGCTTTAAACAGCTTCATCACAACAAGCTAGCAGCTAGACTCGATCCCCTGCGTCTGTCATATTCCAGAGTGTGCTTCCATCTATTCATAAGTCTGCTGAGCCTGATCACTTGCTCAGAAGAATGGCACCCCCACCTACTGTAACCCATCTTGACAAGACAGGTCAAGGTATTTCCTTCTTTTTTTTTAAAGTACATCTTCCTTTTAACTGATGAGAAGGACGAGCATGCTGGTGGTGCTGTCTAGATAGAATTCATATGTACGTACCTTTCCTTTCTATACTGCCCTCTCTTTGGATTGCCGTTGTCTTCTTTGAAAGGAGGAGTTTCTTTTTGCTTTTGTGACTCTTGGTAGCGAGGTCAGCTGAGTGGACTCTGACATCCCCTGGAACCAAAGAATAAGAGTTAAAATAGAATAATAAGAAAATCAAACAAAATTATTTAAACCAAGTCCGATATGTTTTACATGATTGTGATAAATGTTGTCGATGCCTATAAAACTGCCATCAAATTGGAGCGCCATTTCATTGCCTTTCTTAATCAACAAAATCGGGAACATAACTGTCCAAAATCGGGTACTTTTGACTACTACCCACAATTTTTGGCATTCTTTGAACAACTTCCTCCCTACCCCCAGTCTCACTTAACATACATCTACACTATGATGTACAGATCGTGCCTCTTCTCCTATCTTCAGTTGTACAGTAGATCATACATGTACTGTACCTGTCACTTCCTATCACAAGTCTAAATATGTAAACTTCTCAGGATGTCCAAACAACCATGAACCTAATCCTCAATTTTTTGTCATCTTTGAGGACCACACTTTTTCAAGTAGATATAGCTCGACAAGCTCTCACCGGAGCACTACATTTCTTAGGTGCAATATGTTGATATGATGGAGAGTGCAGTTTGTATTAATACAGTATCATGGACAAAGGTACATAACACATGAATAAACGCTGTCCTGTTTTATGGATAACAAGTAATCCTGACCGTACATCCTGGTACATCGAAAGTTGCATGTGCCAAGACAGTCACAGGGAGGGGGGAGGGGGCTACCACAGTACCACAATGATAAATGGCAACATGAACATGGTTCATGTACAGTATTTATATAAACACCGCAACACAAAACTCCTATCACAGCTGAAATCCTGGGTATAGACCTACAGTAGATGTCTAAATTGGGTTAGATTCAGGGTGGCTAAAGTACCACAGTACCGCAACAAGAACGTGGCACATGTATTTGAATAAACACCAATGACCACCACACAAAATCTTCTATCACAGCTCCTTGCATACTGTATACCCTGGACCTGCCAGAGACAACAGAGTGCACTTATATGCAAATAACAGAATAAGGAGACCCATGTTATGTAGCTCACAAGCCTACAGTACTTTTACAAATTTCAGCCCTCTCGTAAATTGGACAGGAAGAACATGCAGTTAAAAGATCAATGGAATTTTGTAATCTTGATTCCACAATAATACACCTGCAGAACCACCCTACAGGCTCTTCTGCTTTGTCCAGATAGTCTATTACACAAACAGCTCTACTTTTGAGCTCAGACTTTTATCAGTTTGAATGTGAAGTCCGTTACACTTTACATGGTGGGACAGGATTACAAGGCATTTGATAGATCTTCTTTAAGACCTCATTGTGGTTTGTCCTCAACATCTGAGTGAATTGCGAGACAGTCATGAAAAGAGCATTAAGGGTTGGGAGCTAGCTGTAACA
The DNA here is from genome assembly GCF_037975245.1 of Apostichopus japonicus. Lineage (NCBI taxonomy): Eukaryota > Metazoa > Echinodermata > Holothuroidea > Aspidochirotida > Stichopodidae > Apostichopus > Apostichopus japonicus. The sequence goes on along the minus strand of NC_092569.1, from coordinate 12,007,124 downwards.
ACTTCCAATAGCTGCATGTTTGCACACAAGTATCACATAAGGTAGCTTGGTATTTAATTTATAACCACGTACAGTATCTCAGCTTAACTTTATATACTGTACATTCGGCACAAATTCTAAGATGTAAGTAAACAGAGAGCTGGGGATGGCCAAGCAGGCAAATGGCCCTGGGACCATTTTCGATGCATGTATAGTCTTGACACGTACAGTATACAGTACAGGTCGTTAAACCAAACCTGGCATATGTATGACAACACCATGCACGCACCTTAGTTTGCTCCTTGAACAGCAGTTATGTATCCTCGCCAAACAAGGAAGAAAAAAACATCACAGAATGAACTAATGCCAGCAACAATATGCTTTCATTGGGTATTAATATACCGTACTTTAATTTATATCTTTGCAACAAATTTGCAAATTTGGAAACATTTCAAAATTTTAAGCTTGATTGGTGAAAGGCACGTACAAACCAAGGCATTTTGTTTTCCACATCCATATATTAGTAATTAAATGGATAATTGTTCCAATCACAAGGGCTGTATAGATTCTAATATGGTTTAATACCTACTGTATGCATACTACTGTACTGTAGCTGTCAAGATAATTATATACATACATGTATACATAACGATAATCATCATAATGTGTCTAATATGAGGACTAATTACATATATTAGTAATTAATGGATAATCGTTTCAATCATGAGGGCTGTATGTACAGTAGATTCTAATATGGTTTAATACCTATGTATGTATACTACTGTACTGTAGCTGTCAAGATAATTGTGTACATGTATGACGACTATCATCATAATGTGTCTAATATGAGGACTAATTAAATGGCAATTAACTGTAAGGAATCCGGTATTTCAAGTCCCACTGGCTTTTAACAGCTTGATATTATTGAACCATTTATGCAAGCTCACATTTTTATGAATATGCATGAGATCATCATCATAAGGATAACCCTACCCTACACCAGCTGACAGTGATAACCGTAGGTTATCAGTGCAAGCCTTAATTACAAAAGACAGAGACCAGAAAAAGTACAATACCCGCAAGAGGGATGCAGATTCGCACGGGATGGGAGCTAATCGGAGAGGACAGTAAAAGCTTGAATCACATAACAGTACTTGGTAAAACCCCATAACATGTGATGTCACAGCTCAGTAAATTCTATAATGCACATGAAAGAATTCCAACACATCGACTGGCATCGGCTACAAGTGCAGTATGCATTATTACATAAAGAAGCTTGTGTGTTGAGTTTGGATAAAACACAAAATAATAACATCAAATGTTGCACAACACATGCTTGTACTCTCTATAGTTTTAGGATAGTTTAAAAAAAGTGACAACGACAATTAAATTTGGTAATTTGATTAAATTTTCAAAAATTGTTGGCTAGCTGAAAAAATGATGCCCTTTTTGTCTTCAATTTTGCTATAATGGGTCTGGTAGTATCTTACTCAGCAGTTATAAAGGAAAGAATAAGGTGTACCTTTAACTAATTTAACCTATTTAGTATGCATAACAGGAGTCAGGAAACGTGAAAAGTTAGCATCAATATTTGGCAAATAAAGAAAAAAAAAAAAAAACCTGGATATATGTATGCAAATGATTTAAGTAACACAATGATTATCAGAACTTGGTCGAATTTGGGTGAATTCCCCTTTACAATGATGTGTCGTTATTTATTATGCGTGTGAAATAAACCCTTTACTTTTTTATCAGAAAAAGTAAAAACCACTTCGGAAAGCAGTGAACTTCTTCAAAATGTCCCTGTCTCTCACAATGCTTACATTGTGCTTGCTGGGAGTGTGATTGTATTAAACCAATTTCTTTCCTAGATGCCAAAGAAAAGTATATTGACTCTTCTCTCTGTGATATAAACTTTGAATTGATTGGTCAATATTAAGGCTGGTACATTTCACCAGCAAATCAAAAGCATTGTAAGAAATTTGTGAAGTCCTCCTTTATGCGGCTAATCTGAACACAGCACAGTGTGCAGTGCTCTCACAGCAATTTTGGAGAGTGAAAACCGCAATGCTTCCTGTGCCTATACAACAGCATTTAATTCTCTGAAAGACGGGCCGTTTGTAGAGCAAACCTTTCCATATGATACAGATATTTGTCTGCGATAACAGGTCAGTGGTTCCATCCGGGACAGGTACAGTCACCTTTCATACAGGTACAGATCAAGTCGCCAAGCTTAGCCAAACCAATTGTTTCCGTCAGACAATGCCCTATAGAAAACTTTGTCACTCTAAAGCCCCCCCCCCCCCCCTCATCCCACTGTACTTTGACAATGTCGTTTTGTTATTGCTACACTCTATTTCACTACATGACCCTGTCATGAACCCATAAGTAACTGCCCCACTGTTAGTAATACCTTAGGTACCTCTATGGCTTGTGTAATATAAATATATATTGATATAGGTACTTCTTTGGTATGGTTTAATCAATTTGTAGTTGGATCTAGAGAATTTTGTGATAGTTGGATCTTTGTGCTTCCTAGTTATTGAAACTAGTGGTCTATAGTGTGTACGTACTTAGATGGCTTGATGTTTTGATCCTTCCAGCACCTTTTTCCTAGGCAGACTAAAATGAACGCACCTCTTCTTAATCATTACAATTATAATGAATTTGCATGGTTTGGATATATAGGTGAAAATGTAATGAGATAAAAATGCAAAATGTAATGTATACATATATATATATATATGTATATATATATATATATACATATATATATATACGTTTGGTTGATTGGCGTCTTATCTTGGCGCAGAGTGCTCTATGGCCGGTGGACAGAGCGAAGCATAGATGAGAATTGGTTGAGAGTACCGGAACACTAGTAGTTGTTACTTGGAGTTTCACACGTTGAGCCATCATGATATATATCTATATATTGCTCCACATGTGCAGATATCATAAAAGACTCTGAAAGCATAGCCTTATCTGTTCATATAGTGTCTAGAGATCTGCTACCTGGCAGCAGGGAATTCCCTCTATTTAAGCTAAACGTGAACAATTCTATCTCTCGTCTAGTGGCAGTGATGGTCTCCTACCCTCATTCCACCCAACTCAAAGAGAATTATTATTACAGTTGACGTGTGTGTAGAGAGAGAGGTACAGTACGTACTGCAATCAGTGTAGGCTCTGATTTTTGTAGATCTGGTAAAATAATTAATTGTTCCTGTGTAAAACAAGAACCTGCTAAACACATCTTTGGGCTTTTATCTAGCAATTTGACCAACTGTTTGTAGCACTTTGTGATGCGATAATGGATGAATCATTCCCCAGTAAATTATGTGATCAGTGCTTGAGATTGATGGGGAACACTGTAGGGATAGCACACGCATAAAGCAGCTGAACTTACCGAGTGTCCGTACGTAAATTGCAGCTTTATCGGTCTTCTCATATGATATTGCACCCCTTCTCTGTGAAGAAGAAAACACAAAAAAAAAGGAATAAATTACTGTAAGATTAATTCAACATATCCAAAGATCTTAATTAATTGCCCGAGTAAATGTTTTCATACAAATTAAATTACAACACCAAAACTTTGACAGCTCCATATTACATAACTGACCTCTTAAACTATCACTCTTATTCAAAAGCTATGTACAGTTGTATGTAGTTATATAAAGTATATAACCAGCTACTGTACATATCTGTACCCAGGCACGTAGCCAGGAATTTGCCAAGGGAGGGGCAAAACTGTAGATTCGGCATTGCAAACTATCTAAGCGTAGTGCCACCATGGTTGGCGCGAAGCATACAGTACAAGAAAATTTTGGCTGAAAATGCCTACCAGATCGCTGGAAATGGCACTCCCCAGGCCTTGTAAGTTGCATCTTAGCATTTTCTCTTTTGATAATACTAGCGATATCATAAAAACATTAAAAAAAATTTACAAAAATATGCTCAAGGGGAGGCGGCTGCCCCCTTCGCCCCCCCTTCCTTGGCTACGCGCCTGCTGTTCCCATGGTATAAACTTTTATTCCTGTCTAACTTTGTATCTACAGTATAGCCATAAAACATATAAGCTTCTTGCCATCCACCCACTCATCCTGGTAATTCCCTCTTATGTCTGTGAATAAATTAAACTTTACTTCTTCACATGACATTCCCCCAGTGTATTTGGACTCTTCAAAGCATAATTCTTGAGCAATTTCTTCCTTTTTTTTAACCACTTTGGGGGTCTGAATTAGCTGTGACAGATTCCGGGCATTTAAGAGGTTCAATGATGGCTGCAATAACTATTACACTGTGACAAACTGACAACATTATTGACACTGTTAAAATCCCTCTATATTATTACTTAACACAGGCAGACGGAAAAAAATTAAAACACCATCAAAAGCAACTTAGCAGCACTTGTGGACTTAACGACCATTAGTGAGTGCTACAAAGCTCTCGTATATTTAGGCTGAACTCTGGTATTTTGTGCCTAAGTGGTTACGATATATAAATGTGCGCAAATTTGATGAACTAGTCTTTAATGCAATCGCTTGGGATGGAGTACAGTATAATGACAAGTTAAATTGTTATAATGTCAGATTGTAACCAGCTGACAGTATGTATACACAATTCTATGGAAAAAGATACTAAAAAAAGAAAAATTGTAAAAAAAAAAAAAAAACACCTCAAAGATTATACAGTAACTTTGTGGTGAACACGAAACTGTCGATCAAGATCTGTGTATCAATTTATCTTGATCATTTCTAAAAGATATTTATCTAACATTTCTAAATAACATCTTGCTCTCTTTTCAGTCTGTTTGGGAAATTATCATGATTCCAAAAACCTATCAGAAGCTTCCCATTTTTGTAAAAATCTGGTGATGTCATGTCAAGCGACTCTCAAAGCTGGTGAATCATTTTACTTTCACACATTCTATATTTTGCTGTATTTTCAAGGTGAATATTTAAACATTGTTGACGCTTCAAAACCATAGACTAGCATACAGTATACTCCAAATGGGAAATTTTAAAGCACTAATTGGAAATAAATAAATAAAAATAAATAAATAAAAAATAATCATGAAAATGTTATCATATATCTGGCTTGATAATTAATGCCATTCCAGTCTTGTTTTTAATAATTGTGAAGAAACATCAAAGCTATGATATCAACAAGCATCAGTTCACATTGGTTAGGATGGGTATAGGCTTACTGTACTACTTGATTTTACCTAGAATGAAAACTACTGTTTGCATTGAGTTTGGTAACTTCTAAACACCACACATGTGATACTTAACTACCATAAGGCTAGATTACGATCACTATAGCTTGACTATAAATCAGGATTCACATGAGATATTATAACTATGTACAGTAAAAGTCAAGAAATTTGAAAATTCTCTGACTGCCCTTCGTACGTGATTTAGCGATAAAACGCACCGTGTCCGCAGGTCGAATTGTTTTTAGAATCTAACAAAGTGTAAGTTGATATAAAGTCAAGATAAAGTAACTACTTTACCCTGTTAGAAGATAACTAGGAGGCTACAGTACGTACTTGTCCACATGGTTTGATCGAAAGCAATCTTATCTTGCAGAACGTTCCGTGGAGTATTTGTCACCCAATATTATTTTACTTGATTTACTTTTCTTTATTTTACAATACCAAACACAGAAAGCTGCTTTAAATAAGCGATTTGTCGAAAATTAACCAAACAGCAAAACCTGTACTTCTTCCAGTACATCCATGCAATGTTAATTAGATCTGACCTTAAAAGAAAACATCCAAAATTAAAATTAAAGTTAAACTGCATTTTCAATAAAGACAAAATACATAAAACCGTTCATGTTAAAAAAAAGAATGTAACTTCGGTTTTAAAGCTGCCTGTCTGATGAACCATGAAAAATGAGAAGGTTTCACCAAGCTAATTTTGCCAAAATCGTTTCATCAATTAAGAAATTAATGTTTGAAAGTATCAAAAAGTTAATCGGCTGAAGACAGATTTCATTCATGTATTCAGTTGTGTTGTGTCTTTTGTTTTAAACAAGCCAATGAGGGAACGCATTGTAATGCATATTCAGTACCAACAAAGCTCTCCTTGCTCGAGGGACAGAGTCGATGCGACTAGCAGACTAGTGACAACAGTAATAAGTGTGCAATACCTAGCCTATGGTCACGCATACTGTAATACTACAATTGCTATCACAGATCTCTGATTATCTTCACAAGCTCTCCCTGACTAAGCCTAATAGCGTAACTTTATCAAAACTAGGTCTCTGACTAAGCTACAGTACTAATGTTATACTAAGACCTCTAGGCTTCTCCCTCTAGTACTAGTGCGTCTACTTACAGTAACAGTTGGCTCAAGTTCTAACTGACGTTCGATGAAGCTGATCAAAGGAACACTGACTTATGCATCGTCATTGTATAACTCAATTTAGCAATAATCTCGCTTCTTAAGTCCTGTGATATGAAAATAGTTGTAAGGTGATAAAACCTAATCCAGAGGAAAAATTAAAGTCAAGGAGAAAACAACAGCCTTTTGACTACTGTATCTAACAGGGTTCATTGTGTGCACTATATACTGTATGCAGTATGCATGTATCCTTACCAGTACAGGGGAATATTGCAGATGGAGCTAAATAAACAAATACAGGCTATGAGGCAGTTACTCTTACGACTACAAATGTGGGACAAGCCCTACAGGTAAATATGGATTTTATCATTATGTAAGGTGGCTTTCAATTCAACATTTAAACTCAAATTTGGAATCTAGAACTAAAACTTGAATATCATGCATGTGTTATAACAGTGACACCATCACCGACGCTGTATAGCTTTGCATATTCTTTACTAAACTCATATCTAGGCGTGGTATAATTCTCATAATGAGAATGTGTTGTTTTTTTCAAAATGTTACCGTTTTTACACCGTTTCCGTTAGTTTTAACAAATATCACTGTCATTTTCAGTCATTATCAATGACATGTTTCATCCTTGAACAACACAGGTGGTACAATGAAACATAAAGAAAAATATATCAAACATTATCTTATGTTTTTTTTTTCCTTTTTCAGTACGCACGTAATCACTTGATGCACATGGTACACATGCATACATGTACACTTAATTTTATAGAGCTCTATATATAAGGTAACCATCAACAAGCAAAAGCATTAAAAGCTCTATATATGCAAAAGTCTATAAACATTAATGAAATCTTGAATAAATGTCATCATTCTATATACTGTACATACATCCATATATACAAATATCTAAATAAGTCACACACTATTCACTTGCGCAATGCAAACAAACAGCAAACCATCCATTAAGTTACGAATTTGAATTTCAAAAAACCTCATTCTGAAAATTTATTTGGATTGAAAATAAAAGAGTCTGCTGTCGTAACAGGAGATGTATGCCAAGTTTCATTTGATTTGCTACCACGCTCATGCATTTAACATTCGGCCTGAAAGGTGAATAACTTAAATGAAGCAATTTCCCATTTGGTTAAATGAAAGAAGAAAAAAAAGAAGGAAGAAGAAAAAAGGGGAAAAAAAGCAGATTTCCGTGTGGAGGATTTTTCAAACCGAGATGTTTCAGCCTAGGGAGACAGACATGTTCAAATACATGCTATTCCCAGATATATCAGCAAGAGGATTGAAAGGCAGCATTTTTTCCTTTCTTTTTCCGCAGATGAACTAATGTGATTAAATCGCTTGCATGAAGAGACGCGGGTCTCGGCTTCCATGAGAGAAACGACACATGAATAGATTGTTGTGATTAAATCAAGGGAATCGAAGTCCCAAACTTGTTTCACAATGACATCGTCAGCTCTTGATGCATGCATCGATATAGAAAGCTGATGTACAGTAGTATATATATGGACGAGACAAAAAAAAAAAAAAGACAACAGAATTCATCAAGTATTATATCCTTTGTCCTCTGATACTTCCTTCCTCCTGCGGGTCCCCCCCCCCGACACCCCCCTCCCTCCATTCTACAAATTATAAATTGTATACTACAGTTCTCATCCTTTCATTGCTGTAATGAAACCCATAGTAGGTGTATGATATTTAATGCTCCAGTGTGTCTACAGTACATGTCTTTTGTGTGAGTTACCACCGCAGATATAAACCGCAGACTTCAATGCATTAACATCATGCATTATAAATGCATTTCTAATGTGCATGATTGCTCCTAAACAATGAACTGTCCTGTACGAGTTGTTTTTTTTTAAATAATAAAAAGCATAATCTAACTGTGCAGGTTCAAATTACACAAGTCTCAATAAAAGGCCATAAAATAAACTTCTGTAAGATACAGAGATACTGAGCGTACAAGCGGTTTGGAATATAACTTATGCCTACGACTGAGCACAATGTGCATAATTCGATCAGGACATCATGATGACATCATAACCTGGAGTCTGAATTTGATGGAATCCTCATCAGTGTGCTACAGTAGATGTGTCAGTACTAATTCAGACAACCTGTGTACACACGTACAAGACACTGTTTCTACTGTACATGTATCTTAATGATCATGTTGATCTGCATTGAATCTCAATGTTACAATATATGTGACATCATCATCACAACATAGAAAAGATTACATTACATCAACAATCACACAAGCACAACTACTACGTCCATATATCATAATTATGCAGTGTGCTGCTTAAGATGAGCCACAAAACAAAAAAACATGGCAGATAGTACCTGCAGATACTTTGCAAGAAGCAGGCCTAGAATTTCACAATTTTAGCCTAATAACTAATGAAAGTGCCTCAAAATCTACTACATTGTAGCGTAAAAGTTCAACTCCCAATGTTTCGACTTTTCCTTGAATGTTCTGAATGTTTAAGCTAGCAAAAAAACATGCAGGAATGCTGTTTTGAACTATAGGCCGGAAAAAAAGTGGAATTATGATATATCACATCACATTTATAAGACTGGAATGATATGATATCACAAATCATGTCTTTAAATTCAAAAGGTTTGCTGTGACAATTTTGCAAAATTTATATGAACGTTGTATTTACATTTCCACATCACTTGGGGAGTATCTGTTAGGATGAATGCATTTAACTGCATAAAGCATTTATATTTGTACCTGTAACTTGAGTAAGAGTGGTCTGCATAACCCATGTTTTTAACTCCAGTAAATAAACTTGTCTTGAATGTGAAATTTATGAATTTTCATCCATAAATAACCAGGAGAAACAAAAACTTCTTTTCAAAGGTAAAGGTACTGTGTTTCTATTTTATCTACTCTAGGTGCTATTAATCATAGCATTTACAGTATCATACTGTATCTAAAGAGTGACATAGCCAATATATGTTAATACAAAGAGTGAAGAAGAATCTTCTCTTTTTTTTTCTCCCAACAGATTCGATTTCGACTCGAATTACGGTATTCCATTTTACTTCAATCAATCAAACAAACAATCGTCGCGATAGAGCATTTCCGAAGAGATTTATGTTAAAACATGATCGCGAGAACATCAATACCGACATTAAATATTATGAGGATAAGGTATTTAATCACTAATGAGGTAGAACATACAGTGTATTGCATACTTGAGGAGACCTAGAAGTACAGTAAGAAGGAGAGACAATTATATTCATACCCTAAGAAAGAATGAATTATCCAAAAAATATAATATCTCGGATTATCAGTTATTTTGAGCTTTACTGCGTTAAGATAACTATACATTGCACAAACACTGCACAGTTTGTGAATTAACAGTAAGAACATAACTTGACAGATCATAACCATGTGTACTGGCAATATAACACAAATGTATGAATTATTTTTACTGATAAAGAGTGACAGGTGTCACAAAAGGTCACAAAAGGTCAAATGTCAAACATGAATGTTTAACATATGTCTATCTTTCCATATATATAATTTTCCCTTATTTTTGCTTAGAAGTTTTTTCCTTCTAATTTAAATTTTAGAATTGCTTTTATTTATTTTTCTTATTAATAAATTTATTGAGAAAAATCAGATATTCAGTAAGGGTGAACAGAAGGTGAAGGTATTGGGAGATCACAAAATCACCCTTCTCTGCAACATCATCAATATTCACATTACCATTATACATTACATATAAGAAAAATAAAACTCAATGTGCACAACATGCACCACCCAGTCAGATCTTCGGTTTATGAGATAAATCTGTTATTCAAAGAGCAGTCATTTACATACAGCACTGACTAGGGAAATTCGATTAGCATAATTTTTCAAACTTTGTTTGTGCTGGCAATTTTTTGTCTCTGCAGTAGACTTATCCCCACGGCAACATTAAATTTTTGTTCAGCTTTCGTTTGGTTGATCAAAAAATCTAAGTAATTAGGCTAGACCTGATGGAATCCCAATTCATCTTTTGAATTTGCTCAGTAGAAATTTAGTAATTCCTTCCTTCCTGCATGAATTTATATTGTATACTTCTTGTGCAAGGCTAGATCTTGTCCAATATTGGTCATAAATTATATTTATAAGGTGTGCATGTAAGAAGGTTTGTTTAATAAGCTTTTCATGTGTGTTGTTAACGACACATCAGTGAAACTTGTTTGAACCATTGCCAATACTCTGTAGTTTACACAATTGTCATTCACAAAATTAATAGCCTGGTTGAAAGACTCATAAAATACTGCATATATTTATATAGTGTGTCAAACATCACATGCAATATCAGGGAAACATAACCCAAAAGACTGAGACTTATTGTTTTATTATTTTTTATTTCATTTTTTGATTTATTTTTTTGATTTATATTTTGCATTCCCTTCCAGAGTTGACAAATGTCACCTCATCAATAATGTAAGATACATATTACAAATTGACAACCTTGCCCTTCGTAAACGTGTGTACCCCACAGTTGCATGGTTGGTCACACATTACAGTCACAGCATGTGCAAAGAGGTCAGCAATCCAATATTCTGTGTTTCACATACTTGAATTTATCATACCATGTACAAAGAGGTCTGCGATCCAATATTCTGTGTTTCACATACTTGAATTTATCATACCATGTACAAAGAGGTCTGCAATCCAATATTCTGTGTTTCACATACTTGAATTTATCATAACATGTACAAAGAGGTCTGCGATCCAATATTCTGTGTTTCACATACTTGAATTTATCATAACATGTACAAAGAGGTCTGCGATCCAATATTCTGTGTTTCACATTCTTGAATTTATCATAACAGGGCCAAAGCCATTAATGGTCATCACTTTACCTGGAATTTGAACATTGCCACTTAGGCTCATTTCACCCATGGTTATGAGAACAACTAACCAAAGTTCTGTAATCATAACAAAAAATTACGATAACTCGCATAACAATGGAATGCGGTCATTCCAAAATGCAGGTAGCACACTCCTGATGTGGTGGGACGGAATTTCAGAAAAATGAGGTAATTACATATGGGAACAAAGTTGAATTTTTCTGTTTTTGACAGAATAAATTGCCTTTAATGAGGATACTTTATGCACTATAAAAATTATCAATAGTAGTTCTTGAATGAAAAAAAAAATAAAACGAAAGTGTTCAATTCCGTCCCACCACATTTTTGAAAATATTTTTTTAATTTCCAAGGGGGAAAAAAATGATAATTTTTTTTAAACACTCCAAACTATCAACTATGTATGTAACTGACACCTCTGAGTGGAGAAAAAATAAATATTTTATCCTGGATAGACAGGGGGATAGTCCAACATTTTCGTGGTGGGACGGAAACAAGGTGTGGTGGGACGGAATTTTAAATGGAAGGCATCTTCAAACAGCATGTCTGGTCCAAAATTTACCTCTGTCACTTAAGATAACAAGCTTATTCAGACTGCTGAACACCCAACCTTATAACAATGTGATTAATTGATGATACTTCAAAATTTTATGTATCTGGATATTCCATACATACTGTACACATCACATCAGTTTTGAACCTCATGTGTCAAAACAACACATTTTTGGGTAAATTGAGAATGGGTTTTTTATCATGCATAAATAAATCCCATCACTATTGAAATAGTCCTAGTTGTTCACCCTAGGTTTCTTTCTTGGCCCTTTTGGCTTTCCTAAACTATCCATTGTAGAACATGTGCTTTTGAATTGATATCATCTGCTGATGAACAATGATCCACGTGCACAAGAAATTGACTTTAAAGTTAAGTTGTTATGGTACTCACATACTGAAGCATACAAGATAGAAGAGCGAGATTGCAAGAATTAAGGTAAGAATTCAGTCTGCTCCTCAATAGTAATATATTAATTTACCTCCAGTTCATGGTTATAGGCAATTCAGACAATTTGATATTATGATTTAGCCTAAGCTGTTGCCTAACAGACTATGTTATATTGGAAAGGTTTAAAACAAAACTTATAATATAATGAGAGGTAGAAATGTGTAGCCTACAGTACTAGTGCTAGGAAGCAAACCTGTTAGATGAAATATTACATATTTTGCTGGAGTTGTCTAGCCTAGCAAATTAATGTTTTAGCCTAAGCTGTTGCCTAACAGGATATGGTATGCTGCCTAAGCTGTTGCTATCTACCATACTAAGTTGGGTTTTGAAACTTGTAGCCTACGATGCAAAAAAAGGGAACCAAAACACAATATAGGCTAGTTGAAATATATTTTGCAGGAAGTGTATACTGTCTATACCTAGCAATTATTCAGCCTGTTCATAACTGCACATTATGAGGCCAACTCTCATGTCATATTGCATTTGTAATACACAATTCACAGGATAGTGAAGCCAACTTATTCTTTCTTTCTATTCACATGTTGGCATATGGGGGAAGACCACTATTGCTTCCTGGTCCCCCAACTTCTTAATAATTAAGCTAGAAATGTGTGTGGCTATACCCCCCACCCCCACTCCCCTTTTCATGCATCCGGCTGGTAAGAATGTCCTTTTATCTCTCTTTGCAAAGCAGATCAATATGGAAAATCCTGAGCCTCAAAATGTGTCTGCTAGCAGATACATACGTTATAGGAAGAAAAAGAAGGAGAGAATGGGGTGCTGACTGCTGAGGTATTTCGAGAATGGGAGTGGAGTAGGAAGAAAAGGCAAAGGGCCAACCAGAAAGCAAATTATCGAGCAGCGTACAAAGCATCCATTACAAATATTCGAAATAACTTTCCGACTGAATAAGTCCAAATATCATCGAGCATATTTAATATTTCACTCTGAACAGCATAAATTTCATTGTTGCTTATGAACTTCTTGTGAGAGAAAACATAATTGTTTATTGTTTTCGTACCTAATCAACAGCCTTTACATTGGAAAAAAATTCCGTCCCACCACATTCCGTCCCACCACATTGACATTCTTTCGGTAAAATTAACACAATTCTTATGCGTGAAGTATAATTTCTGCCATTGTTTCCCTAATGGTAGAAGAATAGTTCACCTCCATTTCAGTGTTAGTAATTACTATGATATTGTACTACTTTTGATAATAATTACATAAAGGTTACATGTTCATGATTTCATGAGATTTATCATTCCGTCCCACCACGTCAATATATTTGTGTTACCATGGCAACATCTTCAAATTTGTGTCTGTTTTTTTTGTGTCTGGTTGCAGTCTGTGACTGACCTGTTTGTGTGGATATCCTGATTCCTTCATATATGCTACATATAAAGTGGTATTATTGAAAAGGTCTATCAAATTCCGTCCCACCACAATTACGGTAATTTTGGCTTTGGCCCAACATGTACTAAGAGGTGAGCAATCCAAGATTCTATGTTTCACATACTTAATTAAAACTGATCCTTTTTTTGTGAAATGTCTGTGTTTCCTACAAGATCTTTAGAGTTTTTCCTGCTGCTTCCATACAATTTTGAGACACTGTACAATAGCCTGAAGTGACAATATCCACTTTAGGGCCTGGGTCCATTATTTCAATCCAATGGCCGGGCTACCTTGCTATATAGGTGTACATACAGTAGATTTGCTGTGAAAGTGTGGTAGTCATGCTGGTTTTGAAAAAAACGACATTTGAGTCTATAGTATCTTACAGGTTTAACATCGGGTGAGAAGTTAATGCTAGAAGACACCTAAAAAAAATATAAAAAAAACAACCATTTGGTTGATTGCAAGAGAAATAATTGTGACTGTATAAACACAAACGACAGTTTCAACCACCTCAACGTTCAAATAGTCCCAAATTTCGGCACATCTGTTTAAATTTCACAGAAAAACTGTTGGAATTCAAAACAATGTAACCAAATTCTGCTGTTCCATTTTCTTCCCTCCTTTGTCAAATTTTTCAAAGTATTTTAATATATTTTTTTGCCCCTGTGCATGTCATGATAATAGTCGACAACCAATTTGACAATCCACCTCACCTGACCATACTAAACAATCGTTCAGCCAATCTCTGTAAATTGTCACTTTGTTTAAAAATCCTGTTTTTGCCTCCCCGAAGGGACTGACAAACAAGAATGCTCAAAATATGCCAGAATCTCGCACTAAACAAACCGTTTGAAATCAACAGTTCGATTGCGACAACGTTTTGGTGTTCTATTACCTCATTTACATTTCGACTTCATCTACCATTTCAATGAGTCGTACATACTCGCCCGCAAATTTGACAGTCTGAGTGACTAATAGATGCACAGTGCTATGGACGGTGGCGGGAAAACAGTCGCTGTAAGCCTCGCCGCACCTGGTCGCGCGTTAGACTAGATAACACGGTACATAATAATAATGTACACGATTCGAAAAGTGACAACAGGTACTGACACATGTACAGTATACATGTAGAGACATGAATGGCAAGAAGCTCGGATCTGATCAGAATATATCTAGCACTGGTCAAATAAATGCCAGCTGGGCAATAATCAATTGATTGCAAGTTCTATATAGGCTGTTATGAATGACATCAGCCATGATTTATGATGCCACTTACAATTCCTCAAGTAAATGTGTGCCCTTACTAACAATGTTCATACTTTTCAATACACAATCGACGACACAATCGTGAAGCATCGGTTACCAAAATCCATCCCTGGTACCGATTTATCAGTACGTTATTAGATGGCCCAGATCTGGTAGTCCTCTCATTATGATTTGGAACCTGACTACTGTACACTGTAAGCTTCTATAGGCCTACAATGCTAGCCCACCATGAAGGGAATAACTCACAGAGTAAGCATTTTCTTCTTCTTTTTTTCCAGAAGGCTCTATGCATTTTATCTCTTACCAAATAACAACAGTGTACAAAACTATCTTTCCACTTGTCCATAGCAACTTGACCATTGTGCGTGCACCGTATTATGGGATGCAATACAGAGGACTGAAAATTTATCCCCTTCAGTGTGTGACAAAATTAAAGGAAGCGCTAAGAACATGGCATTAGACAAAAACAAGGGTAGGAATTTTTGAGAAGGTACTGTACAGCTGGACCATACGGAACAGGACCAAACAGGACAGGATAAAACTCAATTTTTTACTTTTAAATGTTGACATTTGAGGTTGAAAGTGGTATTTTATTGCTGATAAAGCTGACCCAGCATGTATTTCTGGATGCTGCAGCCCCCTCAGCATTCTTCTTTTGACACAGGGGTGGGTACTGCACTCAACTAAAGTAAATGTGAACAACCTTGACATCTCACTGAGCTGAAGAACAGTACTTGAACAGCAAAATTTTGAACAGATGGCTCATCAAGTAGAGATCTTTCCCAGGTTTATGGTTTATAAATTTATGTCAAGTGCTGCATATTGTCAACATTAATCTTTGAGACACTGTAGAACCATGCATGCAGTTTCAATTAAACTTAAACACACTGAACACAACATCAGGGAATTCAGCATAAGTTTGGTAAATAAACAACTTTCAAAAGATCATTCACAGTTTGGTCTAGCATTATTTCCAAATCAAATTACCATGTAATTACTTAGAGGATGAATTTTAGACACACAATTAATTTTGATATGTTGTAGACCACTAAAAGTCACATTGGCCAATATGCTATCAGTCCAAGTTATATTTCTATCGCACTTCTTAACTACTGAGAAAATGATCCGATCAACAACTGAGGTTAATCAATTGAAGTGACTGGACTACCTAGTCTAATACTCAGACCATTAGCTGCTTCTCAGATGCAACACAAAACTCAATTGGGGGAGGGGGGGATGGGCTTGCCCTGTGATGAATATTAGTTTTATTACCAGGGCATTCTAGACACGGTAGAATGTGGTGCATAGGTTGTGGGGAGACAGGTAAGTGGGGAACGAAGTAAATATTAGTTTCTGTGAGAGAGTGCTTGAAATGTAAGCCCGTCCTGCCAGAAAATTTGAATCTAACACTGACTTTCGACGTCGAGACGTAACAAAGTGCGGCACGCATTGGTCAGACTCGATTAGATCTACTGTAAGTTTGGCCTTGATACAATACACAGGAATGTGTACAGCCTTCGCGTATGGCGGGTGATTCCAAAAATCTCTCAAGTAACAAATATCTGAATAAAATATTATGAAGAAGACCTAGCTTGGGAATTCTGGAACCTTTTAACTCTCCAAAAGATTGATGACATGCAAGATGAAAGTACATATTAATTGGATATTAATTAATGGACAAAATGAATATCAAGTCACCCACTTAAAAAGTAATACTTTAAACATGAAAGCAAAACATTGTCTGATAATTAAGTTGTTTTGACTAGTGTAGTGATGAAAGTACAGTAAACCTTAATTGGTTTATCTGAATGCAGGCCAGACTATAAGAAATGTGAGGTGAAAATAAATCATAAATTTAAGTAATTGAAGATCACTACAGTACATAGATAATAAAACTACACTGTACTTGTAATTGAAATGTTCCCATAGATCATGAGAAATTAACAAAAGCTATGTGACGACAATATATACGGGCGAGTCCTGAATCAAGAAACTTTATGGTTTCCAAGGTAAATATTTGGTCAGGTGGACAGGCAGAAAGTTTACGCATAATCATTGAATTTAATGCCTACCAGGGAAAAAATATCTGTTCAAATATATTGCAAATCATTGCTTCTGAAGATCCTAAATTTTGTCTTTTTTAAATTATTATGGGCTTTAATTCCTACGTACAGACCTGCTATGCATCCTAACACTATAGCCTTTAAGTAATTATGCGTAGCATTTTCCATTGTTTTGTTTTTTACGTTTTTTTTAGGGGAGGGGGTGAGGTGGTAGATGGAGGGGAGGAGGCATTGTATTTGACATATTATTCCCTGCTTATCACTTTCAGGTAAGAATTTATGTATGCAAGATAAAGTTGACTCCATGAGAAAGGTTCTAGGTGAAGAGAATTCCAAAAGATGCTGACCGAATTTTACCTCGGACAGCCTTCAAGAAAAGTAGCTCGAAGAAAAATTTACAAGCAACTAAAATAATCTTTTCAGTGACACCATAAACTTCAGAAACCAAATGTTTAGATGAGAATTAGTTGAGACTAGTGGAACACTAGTAGTTGTTACTCAGAGTATCACAGGTTTGAGCAATCATCAGACAACTGGTAGCTTCATGTTGATGATCGCTCAAACGCGTGAAACTCTGAGTAACAACTACTAGTGTTCCACTAGTCTCAAAGTTCTGATTCTCACCTATACTTCGCTCTGTCCACCGGACATAGAGCACTCTGCGCCACGATAAACTTCAACTTACCAAAGGCATATATATATACATATTGTGAACCAAGCTAGCAGCTGATTCTTTGATCCAGATAGCTTTTTGATGTTGCAATTTCTCTTGGTCACAGACAGCAAACTAGGATGTACCATGCGAGAGTAGCTCTTGAAGATAGCAGGGCAGTTTTAAAAGCTATACTTCTTCAAACGAGGTCAAGTTCCCCGGTGAGTACCACTATGTGAGTCCCCAACCTTAAGATGACAAGTAACCTTATGTCACAGCACTCTCAAGCTGTTTCTTGAAGTCATTAAAATATTTTTCTCATTCGCTTTTCAAAAACAAACAAAGCAGTGGCGAAAAAATCTGCAGTTACTTAACAAATTACGGGCACATTACTTAATGATCGTGCGTTTAACATTTATGTCAAAAAACCCCATAAAAAAAGCAAAACAGGAAGACTAATGTACTTTGATGATCAAAGAATACATGAAAATGTATCGACTGAGACTGTTCCCAAGAGTCGTCTCCAGACTGTTTGGTATTTGTTATCAACTGTTACGTCATCTGCCGTAAACACTACATCCAATCTTCGACTGATTTAAAAATTAGTTACCTGTGGAGCTAGAACTGACGAATTCAACCAGCTGTCTTGCACTGATATTTTGTAAAAATATTCTGGATGAGTTCTTTACACAAGAAGAGTCCCTCCGATAATATCAACCCAGTGTATGAGACTTCAATATCTAGTATATCAAGTTTATAGAAAACAATTTATATTTCCAAGTTTCTGCTTTCTTTGTGAACAATCGGGTCACGAAATTCAGGCCAGTTGCTGGCTTAATGCCAGTGAATTATACAATTTTCCCTTTAGATCAAAAAAGGCAACTTTTTAGAACTACTGTACCTGAAGACATAAACAAACTTCACAGACACATGATAAGTTGGTTTAAAACCATTATCATTGAAAACTCAGCACAATTTATGGACCTCACACTAATCATACATAACATACTGTACACAGTAAGTTTGAATATACCTTGAGAACCAGAGGGACACCTAAGTGTTAATGTTAAAGGCAGGTTGTATTGGCCCCGAATATGCTAGATATTCAAATATGGTCACCTCTGGTCAGAATTCTTAAACTGTTTTTATTACAACTTTTGAGGAAATTTTCCTCACTGGGACATTCAGTTATCTTGATAAAAATTGTCTGAGAACAATTCCGATAGTAAAGACCTCCAGGAAAGTACTTTTGAAAACTTCTAGCAATTATAGTGTGCTATAATTTGGGGCCTATACTGACTACCATTAATTATTTACACTGCAATTTTTTTTTTTTTTTTTTGCTTTTGTATTGCCATGTGAACACCCCCACCATGCACTCTACTTTTGCTGATACTTTCTTTGCCTTTTCATCTCAAATTGATAGCCCAGGAAATGGCCTCTACGCTGCGCCCCTTTCCACACTTACGTCAATTGGCCCTGTGCAGGTGTATGCTTGTAACTACAGTGATGGAGAAATAATCAGTAACATGTTTAATTTCAAAAGTGGTGGTTTGACAATTAATAAACCGTCTGTTCTCTGATTTTCCCTGACTGTCATTCATGTAAATTTTTCAGGTCTCAAAGAAACAGGAAAAAGAGTGTAATTCAAGCCCCCACAAAAGAACCAAAAAAAAACTCTGTTATATCAGACTTATAAAATTTATGTACTTTTCAGCTGAGTTCAAACTGTGTACATGTTAAACATGGCTGGAAAGGTTCTAATTAGGGCCCCCCTGCATAGCTACAGGGTTCTATTGATTACAGATAACATTGAGTGGGGCACCATAGAGAATATACGGTATATATGCTATTTACAGAATGCATGCATTAAAGAAATGTGTCACGCAAGGACTCCAGGTCATGTCATGAATTTTAAGGGAACTCAGATCCAGTCTTTTGTTAAGTAATGTAGAAAGAAGTTTGTATTATAAATATCAAGTGATATGAGACTGTTAAAGTCATTTATAGTTTGGTGCATTCTCTTAGCTGTCAAAGTGAATACTACACCTATTAAAATTATCCATACCTACAGTAACATACCACTCCTTCAATTCAGCCAATCAAAATTACAAAAGGAGCTATTGACCAGCCCAGCTTAAAGTATCGAGGCGATCTTTACAGTACTGTAGTGCTCAGTTGAAATTGACGTCGGAAATCAATGAAGTTGTACATTGGGGGTTACTATGCTATGGAGCCAACCTAAAGATCTATTGGGTTACATTCAACAAGGAATTAAGCCTCGTACAGTGCTATGAAAGCATTATAATACCTTCTACAATTAAGGAGCGAAAAATGAGCACCAAAATCAATGTCCCAAGATCCCAAATTAGATACCTTCATTGTCCACTCTATAGCATGGTAAAGTTAAAGAGAGTAGCGAAAGGGTTCTTAAAGCTAGGTCATGCACACACACACACGCACGCACTCATGAGCCCTGCCAGGAAAGACAGGAGTTTTGAGTAAGGAGAGGGGGTATGGGGGGGTACGGGCAACTTTATGATAGATTATACAGACGAGTACAGACCTACTGTACATACTGTTTGCTGGTTATAGCACCTGCACAACATTGTGCACTGTAAAAGTTTGTAACATTTTGCTCTTTTTATTAAATGTGAAGACACATCGATATGTGAATTCTAATGCAATCATTGACTCTATGCAAATACTTGAACCATGAATGGCACAATGATGAGAAACAGTGTAGTCGACTTTCATACCGGGTCCCAGAACATCTTCACTATGCTCAAATAATTAACATGGTGTAAAATCCCATGCATTACAGTGTTTTCCTGTAACAATGGAGAATGGACCATCAAATTGACATGCATTTGCACAGTAGTTCTGTAGTTGCAAACTGCAGGTTGAAAAGATGGTAAGTGTATAACAAACATCACCCAAGCAAGTGTCAAAAAAAGTTGTCTTTTGTAACAATAAAACAATATAAATCAGCCATTAGTATCAACAAAATATGACTTCTAAGTAAGTAATAATAACAAAGAATGAAGCACTAGTCAACAGCTGACAGCCATGTGGATGATTCATATCTATATAGCAAAAGAACAAAAATGTCAAAGTTTTATTAGTTTTTTTTTACTCTTTTTACTTAAAGCTGCATTTTGCATCAAATTTGTTACAATCTGATGTGACCATGTATACCACACATTACATGGCATCATGGCAAAAAAACAAAACAAAAATTGGCCTCAATAAAAATCAAATTAAAATTGGCAAATGAGGAAAAAAGCGATGAAAGAATACATTCATTACATGTGTGGGAGAGTCTAAACATTTCTGTATTGCACAATTGAAAGCAAGTCAGTAGTAATTTAGGACGTACAGGAATATTGTTTTAGTCCATACAGCCCACGTACTGTAATTAAAGATGAAAGGTACATCTAATTATGCCTGAATAAAAAATGGCTAATTGGTCAAAGCGACACAAACTGAACACGCAATTCAAAATGCAACTTTGAGCAGCTTTCTTTCTTTTGCCTTAAATCTGGTCAACAAGTTCTCACACAATTTTAAATACCAAATCTATCAAGTAGAAAACTAAAATTTCCATTGGAGGAGATATTACAATCCTTGAAAGATTTCACTAAATGAATTTGTTTATATTATAAATCAACGATTTCATTAGATTCTTGAAGTTTGACAGTGAGACAGGCGTCTTTCGTATTACCGCTGTACATGTATACTGTATAAAAGGTTAAGTAAAAGGGGGGGGGGGGAGAAATATGTATCTTGTCAGACTTTTTTCTCAAACGAGAGGACAAGATCCTTTCCTGTTTTTTTATAGGTGTTGTTTGAGAATGTAATGTTACTGTACTGTATGCTATGGGTAAGAGTTATACACGTGTACAAGCTTGTCTATTCATAATGTATATAATGTTGCATTAATTACGACTCCAAGTCACAGAGAATATACTCCACTAGACTTGTAGCTCGTGGCATATTTCATGATCCTACAATTGATTTCAAATTATTTGAAACATTTTTATAAATGCTTATTTTCGTCTGGCGTTATATACATGTACCATAGAAGTACGTAATATGGAAATGAAATGAAATTCTTTCAATTATTTGCAAATGCTCATACCGCATGAACTGTTGCTTATCCCCTAGAGAGCCTGTGTAAGAGAATGTGTACTGTACTGTGTACTGTAAGAGTAAGTAAGTTGGCCTGACGTTTCGATCCTATCAGGATCTTCTTCAGAGGCTAAATGACAAGTAACAGAAGGGACAAAAACACACACAGAATACAGACAGGTTAATGAGCATGGTGAACACAATGAGATACATGTAAGGGGATTAGTAGACAAGGGATGGAGAGAAGAAAGAAAGAAACCAACAGGGGAAGAGGAGAGGTAGGAGATAAACAGTGGAGGGACACCACATGAACTTGACGACATTCAAGAAGTTACTAAATAACCATATATAAGTGTCCAAGGTTATAGGCATTTAATACAGTACAGTAGTTACAAATTCAAGAAGATACTCAATAACCATAAATAAGTGTCCAAGGGAGTGTTATAGGCATTTAATACAGCAGTTATATACATAAAATTCCAAAGCTGCAAAGCGCATGAGTGACTCACCACTGGAAAGCAAAAACACATCTGAGACATCCGATTGATCTTTTGCAAAAATACACCTTTTTACTGAAGATAAATCCAAAACGACAGTGTGACTAAAACAACATGTTCATTCCATTCAGTTCTCACTAGATCGCTACAATAAGAATATCCTTTGATCAGCAAGTTTCTCAGAGCAGCAATAAAAACACCCAAACACCACTTAGAAGCTGAAATCAAAGTTGACCAAGACTCTCTCTCTCTGTCAGGGTTAATCCCCTCCTTAAAAATAACACGAGATCCTGAAATTATCACACACTAGTCGGCGGTACTAGCCATTTTCCAATGGGACATACCAACATTTGTACAGGAGCTCGAGATCGGTACACGGACAGTTTGTATCTTGCGAGAGAGCGAGCGTAGCTTCACCCGCAGCTGCTCTTGAGAGATTGCGATGCTTTATAATACTCTATTTAATCATCCCCCTGCTGTGCATCTCTTACTAACAGCAACCTGCCTTCCTGCAGTCAATTATTCCGAGACCAATAAATCTATAATGGCAGAGATATGTCCCTTCAGCTACTACCTTGATTGACTGACATGTACTGATGTGCAGATCCCAGGTATAGACGTATGCATGTATACAGTAAATGAGAGAGAGATGGATGAATGCTTCTTAACATCACAGAGCTTGTAAAGATCTGGCTACCAGGTTACGTTGCTCTGTTAATATCGTTACTAAGCTCTCCGATGGGGAAGGAATAAACTATCACTTCACGAAACAACTACACCCTGCTTGCATGGCTTGCTGGCTGTTGTAGCAAACTGCGATGTGAAGGACAAGAAGGATGAAAACAAAAAGAACAATCGCTGGTCGAGCATTCCCCCCTTCTGACTACAGCTCTCTAAGTACCTACAGAGTAAACCAAATAGAAATGATACCGGCCGCCGCCGTGGAAAAGAAAACAAGAAAAAACAAGACAGTTGTGCGTGAGAGTTGCATCAAGTCGGACAATGGGGAATGGGTCTGATAATCTCACCATTGAGTGAGGGATTATAGTCAAGGCCCTCCAACTCAGTCATCACTAAGGCCGACTTTCCTTGACTTCTGTGAGTGACCGCTCAACCGTACAAGCCATGCAACAGACATGCAATAGAGATGCAACAGATAGATCATCCAAAGGTCATGCAGTAGTGCCAATAAACTATTGACAAACTGTAATGACCACACATTCAGTTACAAATATCATGAATTTGTCAAAAACTTATAATACAGTATTTCAACTGGTGTTCATTAACATTCAAAGGGTGAGGAAATAATTCAGTCTTCAAAGTTTCTATAATATAGCAGTTTTTAAGGCTGTGAATTTGGTCTCATATTAAATACTATGGTTCCTACAATAATTAAAACAAACTGACTATATAGATACTGTACATGTTTGGCCTTGTGTGCTAGCATATTTGGCATCAACACTGATGAGCTTAAATATCATTCTGGTATGAACTGTTCACCCACTGTCATCCACATTTACTTTTAAAACAAGTTAACAAAAAACTAAATGATAAGCTAAAGTTATCGGTACTACCTCTTACTCTAGTCGTAAAGAAACAAATGTTAAAAGTTTACCCCAAGCTTTCTCGCGGTTGAACTGGCCTACGGAGCTAAGTCACCTCCGCAGGAGGGAAAAACGTGCTAGCCAAATTGCCGTTCGTCAGTTTGCAGACTAGACATACGGTATAAATCGAATCCACGGAAGACTCGGCTGAACAGTATTTACTACTCGGCAATAACTCCGATACGGGTCCAGAAATAACTGGCCCCCGGTGGGTTTTTGAGCTAGCAATCTATAGATGATTATATGTTTCAGATGCTTCTAACCATTTGAGCGAGGCAAAAAACAAAATACAAATCCTGCCACAACATTCAAAGGAAGAGTTTATACAGTACACAAGTTCTTAAATCTATCGATACTGCACAGTCAGTCATACATGCAAATATATATACATATATATATATATCTACGTGTCATATTAGATTACAAGGGCCAAAAACAATCAAACTAGGAAAGAAAAGTGAGAGTTCAGTTTTGGAGCACATTGAAACATTTTTCCCAGAAATGACTCATTTTCATTTTAACAAAGTTGAATTAAAAAAAAGGGTTTCTACCTAAGCCAAAAAACTTCCCTGGATCGCCTGAGTTTTGGTGAAAATTAGATAATAACAAGGATTTGTTTTCCGAGAAAAATGTTTTTAAAGGGAAAGCAGAATACCACAGTATGTAGAGAAAGAAACCTAGATCTATGGAAAGGAACATGCTGGACAATGGTCTCATTTTAACAATTGAAATAAATAAATCATATATAATTGAAATAAAAAAAGATCGCTTACAGGAGCCAAAAATCTTCTTTGTATAGCACGTTTTTGTGAAGATAAGATCTATGAACAAGAATTTGTTTTCCAAGAAAAAGCAATCTAAGTCTATGTTTATGTCGATGTGTTCAACACATTAACCTACAATATACAGTAGTTAATCCAGGATATTGTACACGTACAGTACATGTTAAGACCACATTCAGTTCTTGAGAAATATGTTACCATATCCAGGCTGAAACATTGTGTCTGTTCATGAAATTGACTGGACTACCTATTCTAGTGCACTGATCAGAAGCAATGTCACGGTCTCAGCGGGAAAACATTTTATACTTTTATGGTCAATTAAAGTTATTGTATTCATGATAAATTTATTGTTTTCATTCATAAATTTATTTATCTGTTCACAGTATCTTCTTTTTTTCCTTTTTTGTTGTTGTCGGTTTTGATTATTAAAAAGCAGAGTCAAAATGCTATTCCTCCCTGATTCATCAAAGAGATGTTATCCTTATTTGTAAAGTAAATTTTACTATAAATCTCACTTTAACCTAGGAAGTGAATATTCACACTTAACACAGACCATATATCACAGTGGTTGGGCAAGCTCTAATGTTACATGATCAGCTAGAGAACCTTGTTAAACAACACAACTTCTCTCGTCACATGAGAGCCGATACTGCCCAGCTAAGACAAGTTATTTTCACGGTAATATGAAACGATGCACATTTCTCTTTTTTTCTTTTTAATTTTATGACTTTTAGGCAGTACAGAGATGTCGTTATGCACATTTGAAAGTTACTGCACAATATACGAGTATTAACATGAAACAAATTTTAAATAAACAACATGGAGAATGAATCAGTGCAGTGCTTAGAAAGTGAAAACTCCCTAAATAACTTGTAGAGGGCGCTATGCAACTACTGTCTGTATAACATGAGCAACTGAGACATACTATATGTGCAACTGTGCACAGATGTCTGTGGGACTTTATTATTAGAACAGTGCCTGCAAAGTATTCCATCCCTGAGGGTTTTTCATTAAAGATAAATCTTTTTGTGTCCCTTGCCAGGTTATTACCATTTACTTAAAATAAGACAGAAATATATTTACAACAATATCAAATTTCAATTATTTAATCAGTACCACCCATGCATTCACTGAGAAAGCTAGGAGAGAGATAGATAGATATGTTTTCAAATAAAGGAATAATCATGAAATGAAGAAATTATAAAGTCACAAATTCAAACTCTTTTTCCTTTGTACCCAATTTCTGTCAAGACGACTGGGACGATTATTTCTCACCATGAATAAAACAAGAATTTCCTGGGGAGGGAGTGGGGCAGGGAGGGTGTGAGGGAGGTGGTGGGGCAGAGGAGATCTCATTACTCCATTTTCTGACCTACAATAATACCCTGTCCACAAAAAGGTGAACCGTGTCTTGTAACTTGCGTGGCCTCATCTGGCAAACCACTATCTCACACCATCTCATTAGAGACTGTACTTTGAGTGGTACTGTAACAGCCAATCAGAGGCTGTAAGGGATGGGCTCTGATAATTAACTACTGTACTGTATGCAATCTCTTTACTTGATTCCAAAACTTATACATCAAGGTCATTATTACTGTTTTAAATACCCTAAACCACAATTTAAATGGTCTAGGTCCTGAGCAGACCTGAAAACATTGTATATGGACCATGTCCAGGTAATTACTTTTTTCATTTCATTTTTCATCTTACAAAGTAAAACAAGAAAATTAAATTTTATATAGAGAAAAGGAAACATCAAGAAAACACTCAAATGTTGAACGTGGGCAGTATACACTTCCATCTTTGTTCCTTTGTTTTTATCAGAGATTTTAGTTTGGTTTAATTCTGGACCGGTCTTTTAAAGGTTTCAGACCCTTCCAAAAGAGGTGGAGTTCCAACCATGTGCTTAAAAAAAAGGTTGCGTGCTATTAATTACTCTTTCTAATTTCTATGGCCCATCTGTAAGGTTATTTCAGTTGCAGCCTGTGCAAGGATTGAAAATAAAATAAGCGTACTTCATTTTAACTTGTCATTATAACAGACATATATACAGTAGTAATCCACAGATTGTCTAAACCAGCTGGTGGCGCTCCATCTATGCCACAATACACAGGTCTCAGAACACATGTATTGCTAAGTACTGTACTGTACATCACAGGATAACCTTAACCATGTACTTCCAAGATCATAACTCGGAGCACTAAAACTGACAAATTATGTCAGACCTAGCCCGGCACTGACATATATATCTGCCAAAGAGGCGGGGGGGGGGGCTACTTGTATCAACGTCGTATATCGCATCTTTCAACGTTATTCACGGTCTCGGTACAGTTGCCGTCCCTGCCATACATCTCCCTATACTACGGCAAGACTGCAGCTTCAGTGTGTACAGCATACTGTACAGGTTAGCAGTCTTGTAAATATTACACACTTCAGTACCTCCATAATTACCATCTGTGATTTTACTACTACTGTAAGTATGTCAACAATCAAATATTTAACCTGATCACTCTCTAGACAATATGAAAACCACAGTCGAGATACAAGTTTAGTACTGCGATATAAAATGAAAGGATATTATGAGGGGAAAACCCCGGAGAGACGAACTTTCCATTTCAGTGAATAGTTGAGCAGCGCACTTCGCAGTACACTGACAAGTTACACGTTTTGCTAAAATATTGATTACATACGTGTATGCAAACTCCACCACACCTACACTGTGTGTACTTACTGCACACGGCTATTAACAGAAGCCATACCTATACCTTACTGTAATTAACCATTCCCCTCCCCAACCCCCCCCCCTACCTCCCACTCACTCTGTACCTTAAGGCATTACCAATATACCCAGTTTAGAATCTATTGAGATTCACATTTTTGCAAAAAATGAGCTGTGCTGCTGACACATTCTCAGATCTCTGTTCTGGTTCATAGTAGATGAACCATCTGTTTACAGTAAATGGAGCTTTGTTTGATAAATATTTAAAGTATCTTACTAGCTTGGTGGCAAAGACAAAATGAAATCCTGATGTAAATCAAGGAATTTCTTACAAAATATAAGATCTACAAAGGGTATAGTATATACAAGACATAAAACAAGTTACATTGATTAATGAAAGATTGTTAAACAGGGAACAGAGAGTTGAATTTGAAAATGTTCCACACTAGACCTGTGCAAAATACTCACTCATAATAATAGTGATAGATTCATCGTGTAGTGACCACCTCAATCAATGGGGACGAACTTTGAATAGTGACCAACTTCGGATAGTGACTGACTCACTATAACGACCTACCGACTCACTACAACGACCGACTCACTATGTACAGCGATGACTCACTGCAACGACCGACTCGCTGCAACGACCGACTCGCTGCAACGACCGACACGCTGCAACGACCGACTCACTGCAACGACCGACTCACTGCAACGACCGACTCACTGCAACGACCGACTCACTGCAACGACCGACTCACTGCAACGACCGACTCACTGCAATGATCGACTCACTACAACGACCGACTCGCTGCTACGACCGACTCACTGCAAAGACGACTAACTACAACGACCGACTCACTGTAACGACTGACTCACTACATTTACTGACTCACAAGTTAGTGTCCGGGGCAATACAGTAACCAACACACAACAGTGACCAACACAGCATGCACTAACCCACAATAGTGGCCAACTCAATACGGTTACCAACTCACAACAGTGGCCAACTTGCTAGTGACCAACTCGCTGCAGTGATCAACTCACAATGAACCCACAACAGTGGCCAACTCAATACAGTTACCAACTCACAACAGTGGCCAACTTGCTAGTGACCAACTAGCTGCAGTGACCAACTCACAATGAATCCACAATAGTGGCCAACTCAAAACGGTTACCAACTCACAACAGTGGCCAACTTGGCACCGAAAAAACTTGCTATATATAGTGACCAACTCACAACTACTTAAGTAATTGAAAAATAGTGCCCGACTTATCACAAATTTAACATTCACATAGTGTCCACCGTACAATAGTGACCACCATCATACAATGCAGCTCACAACAGTGGCCAACTTTTCACACGAATATATGCATCAGAATTAGTAGACCAGTGAAAGGGAAAGATATATTACAAGGTGTTTTACTGCTTTGCTTTGTCAAAACTTGATTTCTGTCACGTATATCGCATCAATATATCAAGGACAGTCATTCAAAACACTTACCCAGTAACATTGTACTTTCAATTTTATTCAAATCACAAACCAGGTCTAACTCATGGATTGAAAATCGTTTCAGTGAATTGTTCCCATCGCAACATAGACACAACTGATTAAACATTCTATGATCTGAATCGGTGAATATGTTTCACTTTATATTTATTCAGTAGTCTGTGCTCTAGGCTCTCCTTTGGTTCCGCTCTGGAGAAGTGCACAGGTATACTGTGCAGGTATTGTAGTAGTACTACCCACA
This sequence comes from Apostichopus japonicus, assembly GCF_037975245.1. Taxonomy (NCBI): domain Eukaryota; kingdom Metazoa; phylum Echinodermata; class Holothuroidea; order Aspidochirotida; family Stichopodidae; genus Apostichopus; species Apostichopus japonicus. The sequence continues at coordinate 11,978,038 of NC_092569.1, read as the reverse complement.
GTATATGTACAGTACATACATGATGTATTGTATGATATAAGTGGACCATTTTATATAAAAGGAATAAATAATTAGTACAATCTAGATCAGTTTTACTGTACTGTACATATATATTTATTTCCCCCAATCGTGTAATTAAAATGCACTCTTGGCAGAGTCGTGGGTTACAATGCAAACAATCCCAGTGCTTGTGGTAGATTTATAGTCCAAAATTATGGAAATGGATAAATTGTAATAAATGGAAGGATAAAAAAAAAGGAGTTAACGTCACCATAGAAACAGAAGCAAATAAACCTCCCAGAAATTGATTGTTTCATCGCCAAAGCTAAATCGAGTCACGTTACAGTTTCGTCACAATTAAGATGAAATTGAAACTGTAGGTGACGCCGTCGTGTTAACATGCATAAATGTATGTTAGGAGTCCGAAGCCTGCGGTACACTGCTTGACTGATTCATCTCGACCGTCGTGAGGTAGTTTACGATCGTTGTGAAGACACATGGACTTACAACAAAACTCCCATCACACTGAGCAACTGATCGGCTGTTAACTACTGTAATGGGGAGCTCATCAAGGGGTCACATGTATCCAAATAATTTTAGCCTGTGAATGGTTACATTTGGCTGAAACTGCACTTTTTTCTCATTTTGAACTGCCACACTCTTCATGTTTAGTTTTCCTGAAGCAGACGGGACTGAAACCTGGCAAAACCTTGATCAGTCATAGTCGTAGAGCATGAGCACACCGCCCGACTATCCGTGACTTTCCACGTAACCACGGTCCAAGTTGAGTCGGATTTCAATTTATATCGGTCTGGCAGTAATACGGTACTTTTGCTTGACATTAAGTAAAGTGTATAGTCATCGTATCGCAGACTACAGAGCGAGGAGGCATCGCACGCATTCGTCACACATCGTTTACACCCTAGGTTCTCAACCTTTTTCTATCCAGGGACCCCTTGAGATAAACTGAAATGTTTGGAGGACCCCCGGACAATGACCGCCGGCATGGGGGAGGGGTATAAGGGGAGGGGGTGTCCCCCTCCCCTTTGGATTTTTTTGTAATATTTGAGGGTTAGATGCGAAATGGTACATTATTTTGTGACTTTTGAAGTAAATTTATGTTCAAGAATTTATGTTTAGAAATGCATTTTTTTCTGGACCTGGAATGCAGTTTTCCTAGACCTGCAAGTATTGCTAGGCATAAGCCTACTTGGAAATTCTTACTTTCAAATTATATATTTCCCAATTAAATTTTAATTTGGAAGTGATGAGTTGTCAGATACAACTGGTTGATTCTGCATGGGGTCAGGAGAATTATGGGTTTTCTTTGTCAGAGATAGCTGCAGAGATAGCTGCTTTTGGTCAAATCCAAGTTAGTTGTAGCTTTTTCTCCACCAAATTTCAACTCAGTGATCAATTAAGTACCACCAGTCTTTATTACCATACTAGTCTTCCCCCTCGAACCAACCCGCCCATATAGTCCTGCGGGACTACAGTAGGTGGGCATATATAGGCAAAAATCTTATTTGATCTGTGCTACTGCCTTTCATCTTTATTACATCGAAATGAAAAATTGTAAGTGTATATATAGTCTTGGAAATTACCAAAGTGGGCTACTATTGAACTCCAGTCCTAGTTCAGTGCATTGCTCAATAGCTTCCTCGTGATTCTGTAATCAAAGTCTTTATTCTTGAGACTTAAAAGCGCATAACGAATATAACAAACGGAACTCTAAGAAAACATTGGAAAAAATAATATAGCCAACAAATGAAAGAAACCTAGCTCTTGGATTCCAGTCCTTATTCTGCTAAAGAGTCAGTGGCTCCCTTGAGCCTGTACATCAGCGACCAGTTTTTGTACGTTTGGCTTCACCTTTGTTACGGCCATCCGTAAGTCATTATGAATTGTGAGTTTGTTCCGGAACTTAGTTTTAATGTGCACAACGGCACTGAAAGTAGATTCTGCTAAGTATGTAGTTGCAAAAGGGATTATTGCTTTCTCCAAAGCGATCTTCGTTAAATTTGGGGCAATCAATGCTCCTTCAGCAATCCAGAATTTAGCATAGCCATGCCTTTCAAAATATCTTCTTTTGTTGATCGAGGATTGAATTTCGATGAGTTCCTCCGCATCAGGAACATCTTCAAGTTTGGCACTAAATGGGTCAAGCACAAAACTATATTCATCTGCATCGGCAATATCTTCAAATCGTTCCAACATCTCAATTCGAAGAGCATTCAAGTGTGTCAATATAACAGTCTTCATTTCTGGTGTTAGTGATCTGTCTATGAAAAGTTCCGACAACTCCTGGAACATACTGTAGTCATCCCTTTGTATCTTGTCACTCCAGAGTGAGAGTTTTCGGGTAAAAGCATCGACTGCCTGTTTACATGTTATGATGTTCGCAGATTCTCCCTGCAGCTTCATGTTCAGATTGTTATACTGGTCAAATATGTCGACAAGGTAAGCTAACTTGGTTTGAAAGTCGGCATTCAAAAATGCCTCGGCGTGATCACTCTTGATAACTTCTCTGAGCATTTCAAGAACGCTGGCCCGCAGTTCGAATAGCCGCGCAAGCGTTCTTCCCCTTGAGAGCCACCTCACTTCTGTATGAAGCAGGAGAGTTGTGTGCTCTTCGTCGTTTTCTTCGCATAATTTCTGGAACACTCTTGAGTTAAGCGCTTTTGCTTTGATCTCGTTGATCACCTTGACACTTGTCTGAAGTACATCGTGGAGTTCAGGAGAGAGTTTCTTGGCAGCCAGAGCTTGTCTGTGGATCATGCAGTGTATTATCTTGCAATGAGGAGCAACGCCTTTCAATCGCGCGGTGAATCCACGATGTTTACCCATCATTGCCGCTGCCCCATCCGAGCAACATGCGACCAAATTGGTGTACGAAATTCCTTTTTCCTGGAAATATCCATCCACTGTTTCGAAAATATCTTCACCTCTCGTGGTTGTGTCAAGGTTGGAGGAAAACAGCAAGTCTTGATTCACCTCACCGTCAGTCGCGATGTACCGTACACATACGAGGAGAAGAGCTTCATTTGTTATGGTCGTTGTCTCATCTAACTGTATAGCAAATTTGATTTCCTTCAGTATGTCTACCAATTGTTTTTCACAATCGTTCGCCATACTGTCGATCCTACGTTTAACAGTGTCATTCGATAGAGGCACATTCTTTATCTTCTCTGCGGCATTTTTTCCGCACAAAAGCGACACAACATCAATTAAAACCGGTTTGAGCAATTCCTCCCCAATACTATGTGGCTTTTTGGCCTTCGCTATGGCCAGACTTGCTATGTACGACGCCTCCGTGCACTTTTCCAGCTCCGAAGTACATTTCCTGAAAGCAGTATCAATGGTGGCGGGTCTTCTTGCCAAATACAGCTCCATTTTCCTCTGCAAAAATACACGAATACACAACAGTGGTACCTAGCGGTTTATCAATCCTTTCTAATTAGATTTTTATGTCACACAATACTTCATGAACATTAATGATATTAGGTTCTAGCTAGGCCCCACCCCCTCATTGATATGCGTAAAACTAAATGAAACATAATTATACACCCACTACACTGCAAACTCAGGCGTTCAACTTTTGAACAATTGAATGTAGCAGATATAGAACGCGTTCTGGCGTTGAAAACATATTTTGAACGCTAGTTTTAAGATTCTGAACACTCTGACGCGTTCAAAATTTGAACACCATCGGGAAACTTTGACGAAATCGGGAAAATGACCGTTCCGTTAATAACCTCCTCCCCCACCCCCTGAGAAATGAACCTAGATACGCCACTGAACATAGAGCTACTGTTACACTGTTCATTAACTGAACGGCACTGCTGTAATTCGCTACGTGTTTATTCATTACACGCTTGCAGCTGTTCGTGAGTTACTGTTATAACAATTAGGTTGGGACATCAAAGATATAGAAGTGAAAATATATGTCAATAACTGTCAATCAAAGAGTGAAGTGTTATAGTTATCAGTTACTTACATTGAAATATTCAATGTCATGATTCCTCGAACCACCATGCTTCGTTTCCAGGTGCCGCTGCATCTTCGAGGGTTTCATTGCATCGTTGCTCAACACCTCGCCACATAAGAAACATTCCGGTTTATTTTCATCAAATTGGGACTTGATAAATCCAAATTTGACGTATTCCTTCTTGTAACATCGAAGCTTCTGCTTCCCTCTTGAATCGCGTTTAGACATCGCGGTAGTTAAGTTAACCAGTTATCCATGTGTTCTGCACGAAGCTACTGTATTGTGTAGTCACTGATCTTGAGTGTAGTGTGTAACAATGTAAGTTGTGTTTCAACATTAGGACAACGCACTTAGCGTGGTAGCCTATACTGCCGCACACAGTCTGATTTTGCTAGCAGGTACAGCTGTTAGATCGAAGTCGCATGTGATTGGACAGTGCAACGTCGCTTTTAACTACCGCGCTTCACTGTGTCAACAGTGAGCAACGCATCATAGTTATTGCTCTGCATATTAAGATGTATAGTTTGCAGTTACGTTGTACACAACACTCACACATACCTCACCGAATGTATACCAATGAGAAACTATATTACTTGTTTTCATCGGGGAACTCACGATTCAACATTTATCGACTACTGACGAATCGATACGGTCTGATCATCAGGGTCCGACGTATTGACGGCTAGCCTAGCCTAGATTTCTAGAGGCATACGGTACATACTTCTTCATTCGACTATATCTCTCATTCCATTTTTCACAAACCTCTTCGTTCTTCGCGGACCCTTATTTTTTTCACGGACCCTTATTTTATTCGCGGACCCCCTGCGGACCCCTTTGCCCTCACGGACCCCCAAATGAATTTCACGGACCCCCTAGGGGTCCGCGGACCCCAGGTTGAGTAACCTGGGTTTACACGATGACAGCAGTGCGTGCGGTTTTTGAGAGGGCTTTAATTTTTACTAAGAATTTTACGGACTGAATAATTGGTTTTAATTTCAAAACTTTTCAGGTTTTTGAACATTCAGTTATTAATGTGGTTTAACTTTTCTCTATCAAGAGTGTTTTTCATTTTAATTCTGTGAACAATGGCTGGCAACAGACGACGCTTTCAAGACAAAAAGGTTTTTACGTCGCCAAGGTTACACACAAGAAAGTGAAAGCGGTTGTTCACATTTGTTAGCAATTTATGCAAATGTTATAAACATGTACAGTATACATGTAGTATGTAATGTGTCTAGTTTAGAACAACCAAACAAAAAACACTCATAAAATTCTGCAGGTTTTCTATTAATTTCATACGAAAGATCACTTCATAACATATGACATTTGAAATCAGCCAAGAACGACCACTGTTGGCGGCAACTTGTGTCGAAAATTTGCAAGTTTGAACTTCAGCGACAGTACTGTATATACTTATAAATCCTTGCCCCAATTTGTAAGCTTAACGGACAAAGACGTGGGTCATTGTGTAGTACTACGTGTTAGCTGCTTCTAGCACACTGACATACTGTAGCTACTGTATATTGACAGCTTGGTAAAGTCTGTGAAACAATTTAAACGTTGTCCTTGGACAGCAACAAACTCTGTTCAAAGAAGGTCTCTTTTGTTGGAAAGGATTCTTTCTCACTGATAAATCCCTTATGACAGTTCAAAAGCCACTCCATTCAAAGATGATTATTGTACATCAGGACTAATTGTACAATTTATTCTTGCCAATATAAAATTTAAAATCATCACTATTGTACATGGGCTGATATATCTCAATACTCAACTGGATTGGGTTATTTATGAACGACGATTCTTTACCCGTCTCAGACTATCCATAGACGACAAAATTGGTAACCTTTTAACGTTCCACCCCGATGACACCCAGGCAGGGTTCATGACCCTCCTCCTCCCCCTCCCCCTCCACCTAATACAGATCTACTGTACCACTTCCACACAGTCAACGAGCTTGTCCATGGAGGAGGACCTATGTACAGTATGTGTTTCTTGGCTATACAAGTTTATCAGATACCCTAAAACTTACAGTACTGGTATGAGCATTAACAAATGACTACAGTAGACTTACCTGTCTCCTATGTGTATGCACTCTGTTTATTTTCACAAACAAATTCAATGATCTGTAGGAGTGGGAGACCTTTTAATTCATGTCAGAAGAAGTTGTGGTTTCTTGAAAAGAAATAAAGATGTTCATTGATATATATGTGTTTTATTATGTTTTCCGTTGACCTAGTTGTGAGAGTGTACTTGGGATTTGTTTCTCAAAATAAAAAGTTTGCGTCTGCTGGACGCAAGCAATATGAAGATTTAGCGTCCCTGGCCGAAAGATTGCGTCCTGGAAGCAGGATCCTGCGTTCGTAACAATGCACAGTCAGTTTATTCCACATTGCAATTTGTGAAAACTCAACTTGTATAGATACCATTTGCCCAAAGCCCTAGATATACAAAAACAGACTGCTTAGTGGGAGGTCTGGAATGCCTTTGTAACTTTTGTAAATGTTATTCTATATATCTTTATATAACTATTTGCATTTTTTGTGTGTGTCAAAAGCTTGTCCTTGAAAAGTAATACAACATATAAATTTGCCACAATTGAGGCTTAGCATACAGTTCATATTTACAATGCAGTTCTAAAAGAATTTATCTCCTACAAATATAAAGTACAAAATGACTCAAAAAAACCTCAATGAACAGAAATCTAGCTGGATTTAGTGATGCCCTTGCCATATTTGATAATATTATGAGGACATTCAATGCACAAGGTTGCAAGTTTTGACTGAAAAAACACCATACTGTTTTTTTGTAATCACTACAGTGAACCATATACTAAGTACAGAGTTCATCCCTTCATTGATTTGGAAGTTACCTTGTTTACAAAATTTTTACACTTCAAACTTCTTGACCTAATGAGGGCTCTCGATTTCCATCGATAAAAAACAAACGAAGCAAGAGTTCTCACTAAGGTAGATAGACATACCACGTATGAAGTTAATGCAAGCTTAGTTTTTTGAAGTTTTTGAGTTTTAATACATGGATATCAGACCTTGACCTCTGATGACCTTTATAATAAATGAGCATCCTCTACAAAAAAAAACAAAATTGGGGATTCTAACTAATTAGACTTAGGTCGATACAAATACAGAGTATTCATCCAGGCTATGTTTAATGTCATCAAATTTACAACGTTTTCACTTTGACCTCTCTTGACCTCAAATGACGTTTGACCTGCTACTCATTATGCTGCGTTCATATTTAAACTAAGAATGCGTTAAAGTGCTTTCTTTAACAGTCATGTTGACCGATTTTCTCTCATTAATTTACTATGTAAATTACATGTACATGTATAAATGGCGAGTTTACAATCCAAGGCATCACACAATATACATGTACAGAGCACAGACACACACAAAATCACCACATGTGACAAAACTTCCTTAAATTGCCTTTGGCAAAGAATCAGAAATTAAAAAATTTCCATATCTCGCAATACAGAATGTATATATGCATAAATTACGTTTGATAAATGCGAGAGTAAACCGTAGATGGGTTTTAATATATCTAATATCATGGAGAGATTTATCAACATGTTGTTTTTTAAATATCATCAGACTCAGGCAGCATCTCCTCAAACTAATCACTAATGGATCTCATATATCAAACCGAGCACCGGGAGAATTAAACCAGGGATACACACAGTATTAGCTAGACTCGACATTATAATATTATTCAACTATTCAATTGTTTGCCCAATCAGTAACACAATCTATACACAAAGAACCCTACAGGATCCCATCTCCCAGGTTTATTACAGTACTACAGTACTGTAGGTAAGTTGAATCCGTAATTGATGGAAAATGTTTTTACTTAGCCCCGGCTGCCATTTTACTATCATGATAGTTATGCAGACATTTAACGGCAGTTATGGCGTACCAGTGCAACCTGTTCTATGTCGTTTTCTGTGAATATATACTTTTAATTACATCTCTGAGTCATTATCGAATTGTATTCAACCAAAAAATGACCACCAATGTAAAAAAAAGATGGCCAAAAAGTAGACCCCCCCAAAAAAAATATATATATATATATATAAAAATAATAATAATAATAATAATAATAATAATAATAATAATGATAATAATGATAATAAAATAATACTAAAATAAAAAATAAAAATCCCCCTCACTTATCGATAAGGAACACCCCCAAAACAATGGATAACTACAGCTTGGGAAAGGTTAAAGGTATCACTGCCTTGATCTGATCTGATCCCTTGATCTGATTGGGAACATCAATCCCTTACTGTCAGTTTGATGCTACTGCGAAGGTTAAGATGAAGTTTAATCAATTTATACACACAGTTAGATTCTTAGCAACTAGGCACGGTAGACGAGAGTGCTACGAGGGGAGACATGTAAGCGAGGAGTGAAGTAAATTTGTTCTTAATTGCCGGCCCTGAAATTCTGGCTAGTCAGAGTAACTGGCTAAATGGCCACAACAAATTGCACTGCCGGGAAAGCGAAAGGAAAAGAATTTAGCTTTATCTTGCTTACAACTGCTGGTTGCAAGTTGCAATGTTGCATTTGAGGAGGGTCATGCGAATGTATACATTTAGGTGAAAATATGAAAAGTAAATAACATAAAACATATTGGGTATCTTTGGATTGTGTCATTGTTCATGTAGCTCTTAACGATAACATTGTTTGTATCATGAAAAACTTTACGGCAGCTTATACAAACTACGTAAGAACCAATTTTTTTACCTCCAAATTAAAGAGGAATGTGCATACTTTTTAGGTCACATATTTTAACAGTTTTAAATTCATATATACATTAAAACCATAGCCATACTTTAAAACACATACAATTGTAATTACTCTCTGGTCTTAACATAAGTATTTATAATTTGTTAACTTAAATGTAACTGATTTAATTCCAGATTTGTCCCTCTGTTACTTGTCCTTCCGTTACCAAAATCACATCCTTTCTAATATTTCTCCAATTGGGGAAGATGTTATTATTTTAAACAGTATTCTTACAAAGGCAGGGTTCTGCGTCCAGGACACGATGTTTTAACCAGAGACCCAAAATCTTCAAACTGCTAGCCCAGTCCAGACACAGAACTTGTTTAATTTGATAAACAAACCTCAAGTTGATACACTCACAATTAGGCCTATGCAAAACATCTTTTCAAAAAAACCACAACTTGTTCTGAAAAGAACCAGATTTCTTCCAATCCTAAAGATGATTGAATTTGTTTGAAAACAATATAAATCATAACAATCAACTGCAAGGTACAGGGTTAACATTCCCATTACAGACTTTTCCATACTAATATAGTCAATGGTGGGTGTTTCCAAATTTCCCATGATTTCCAAATTTCCTATGATTTGATTGGCTAATAGTCCCTTACCCACTGTCTGCAAACATTCTTGCATTTGTACTGCTTAATGAACACAAAGTACACAACTACTTGTAACTTAACTTGCCCGTGTTGAGATAGCAAAGTTTTTGCTATAGGGTATCATATGTAATACATGTGCACTCAAATATGATAACATAAAGCCTTGTCACAATCGTACATTTCGACAACAAGCCCTCCTAATCTCTCCTGATTGTCCTAATTTCCGTACATAACATAAGCCTGGTATAGGCTGAATATGGTGGCACTCTCCATATATAGAGTCTATATCAATACGGAGTGTTCTCCCTCAAGAAATGTCCCGAAAAGCAACAGGAAAAGTCTTTTTTGATAAATGTTATCAAACAATTTTTTTTTTTGGGGGGGGGGACATGGATGTTGAAGAGCAAGAATGGAAAGTTCATGTGGTGCAATTTTAGGCCACTCTAGGCCTCCCGAAAAACATTTTTACTACCGAGTAAAGAGGTTCGTTTAAAAGTGGTGAAAACTTCAGGCTCTCATGGCCAAAACTCTTCATGGTCATGATACAGAATATTGAAGGTTCCATGAATGGCCAAGGCGTTTTAAGCTATCCAGTGATGGGTAGGGTTTACAGTAGCTAATGAGAACTTCTACAAGGTCTTAGAGACCACGTTACTTTGATGGTTGAGTGTATCAGTCAATGGGACAATTATATGCAGTATGCCACTGTAGTTAGTTTATTACCAGCAAATATATATTATTGCGCTGCTCTCAAAGGCCTGTAACACTAGCTGATGTGTGATGTAATTCAGGAAAATGCCAACTGGTTAGAACTTGACTTTTTACCCAGTAGTCTTTTTAAGCCTGGTAGTGTCATTGAGGGATTCTGTATATCCAATGGCTTGAATTCTTTACTTCAGTAATAAACCTGGTATTATTGTACAGGACACTTCAAGGGATACTGTACTGTATATCCAATGGCTTAAGTTCTTTACTTTAGTAATTGACCTGGTAGTGTCATACAGGACCCTAAAAGGGATATCCAATGGCTGAAGTTCTTGCTTCAGTAATTAACCTGGTATTGTCATACAGGACCCTTAAAGGGATACTATATATCCAATGGCTTAAGTTCTTTACTTCAGTAATAAACCTGGGAGTGTCGTACACGATCCTTAAAGGGATACTGTATATCCAATGGCTTAAGTTCTTTAGTTACAGTAATTAACCTGGTAGTGTCATACAGGACCCTTCAAGGGAAACTGTATGTCCAATGGCTTAAGTTGATTACTTCAGTAATAAACCTGGTAGTGTCATACAGGACCCTTAAAGGGATACTGTATATCTTTAATATATCCTTATGGCTAAAATTCTTTGCTTCAGTAATATTGTTCTGCATCTTTAGCATCTCATAGAATTTTTTTCTGGCAAAGATATACAATTTTTAAAATTAAATTTTTTTTATGAATGCAACTCGCTACAGCACAGCTACGTAGCATATATATCACCACAACAATTCAGCTGAAAATGTTCTCATAGTATTTTTTTTATTTAAACATGAAATATCACATCAGTGGTTACAATCTCAGTTTGCATCATGGTTAACTTCAGGAAAAAAAGTTGCTCATCGTTTCGAAGCACTGGCTCCTTTTGACTTTTCCATGTTCTGTTTCAGTTTGCAAACCTCACAGTAATACGTAAATTTCCCTAATTGTGTAAAATCAACTTCTACAACTTACTGTACTAAAAATGTAACCAAATCGGTACAGTAGGTTCTAAGTGCACATGTGGGAGTATATTAGTATTTTGCAGATCTAGGTAAAACAAGGAGCCAAGTCAATTAACCTAATAAACTTCACAAGGAAATTCATCACAAGTTTGCAGACTTGCTAAAGTAACCTGTTTTTAGTTCATCTCACCTCATCTCGCCCTCATCTTACTTGGTCGTTAACGGTGGTGTTTGATACCGCAAAGATTCTCTTAAAATCGACAGTGAATGCCACTTTAAAGGCATTGAAGACTCGCCCCAAACCGCATGCGGCCATCTGAAAAAGTTAACTTTCTGTTGCTTGCAAGTGATGTTTTGTTTGTGTCGCTACAAAATGCAGACAGTAACGAAACGTGATACCTTGTTATCTTTAGCTGGAACTGAGGTGTCCATCGCTGTATTGTTTGTACACTGTGCTATGGATATTGACCGCAGCTGTATGTACTGACTGTACACTTGTGTCTAATTACCGAAGGTAGCAAGCTGTGTGCATATTTTCTGGCATGGATGGTGGTGTCTAACACTTCTGTTACACCTCACTCTAAACTAGGTCAGATTACCGGCATTAGATGTTTCTCTTTGCGCGAGTCTTCACACCCTTTAAGGGTGGTGCTTGATACTGCAAAGATTCTGTTAAATTCTACAGAGAATGCTGCTTTAACTAAACTGATCTCTATCCTAATTGACACCACTCCATCATCACGATACAATTAACAGAGCTTTGTAACAAAGCTTTCTCTGATGTTCCTGACAGGGACAATTAATAATCAACTATGACTTCCAAATCTGCCATGATGTGTTGCAACACAATTATAGATAGTTATTGTTTACAGCTCTATGAGACTGATCGATGCAATTACTGCAACACATTCATCTTTTCCATATGGCATGTGTATGACGCTGCCCTGAATTTCAACTCCTAAATAATTCGCTGTATCCCCAGTGCCAACTAGCAATGATCATCATGAAGTTCAAGGAGACTAGTGACAAAGTGCTGGTAATTAATTAAACTGTACAACCTGTGAGAATTAGCCGGTTGATCTACTGGATAAGTACAGTACAAACCAATTGGCATTGGTTACAAAGTACCGTAATTTAAACAAGCAATGTTACATGCATTATTATACTACTGGGATTTGCAATACTCCTCAAGTACCTAGAAGTTTAAGTGCAGTGTGGGTTCATACATGTATGTACAATGTGTACAGTACACTAGTACTGTACGTGTACGGCATCACGGCCTGGATATTTCTACAGTGCAGTGAACTACGCGCAGACTTTTGTTGAGAAATCTTCCTGTTTGTCCGCCACCTGAAATTTTTTAGTCGGGATGGTAGATGTGATCGTTCGAAAGATGGATGAGAACCCAGATAACATGGTCAGTGTACCATCAGACTGAACAGTAGCACCGCATTGCTGTTGAATTTCACCATAATATCATAATTAACTGGGTAATTCAACAGGTCACTGAACTCACCAAATGCAGGACCCCATATCACATGGTCAGTGCACTGTACCATCAGACTGAACAGTAGCACCGCATTGCTGTTGAATTTCACCATAATAACTGGGTAATTCAACAGGGCACTGAACTCACCAAATGCAGGACCCCAGATCACATGGTCATTGTACCATCAGACTGAACAGTAGCACCGCATTGCTGTTGAATTTCACCATAATATCATAACTGGGTAATTCAACAGGGCACTGAACTCACCAAATGCAGGACCCCATATCACATGGTCAGTGCACTGTACCATCAGACTGAACAGTAGCACCGCATTGCTGTTGAATTTCACCATAATAACTGGGTAATTCAACAGGGCACTGAACTCACCAAATGCAGGACCCCAGATCACATGGTCATTGTACCATCAGACTGAACAGTAGCACCGCATTGCTGTTGAATTTTTTACCATAATATCATAACTAGGTAATTCAACAGGGCACTGAACTTACCAAATGCAGGACTTGATAATTACGGCCTGTCTACAAATTCTGGTGAAAAGTGATATTAACCCTGTTTCCTTCTCTGTTAATCTAGATTTAATGCTACAACCCAAAACCTTTTGTCCCCATCCAAACTTGAAAAGCAAAAAAATGGATATGCCAGTCCGACCTGCTTTAATACCCTTTTTGTTTGCAGGTCAAGAAATCTCCCGCCACTGTGCAAACAACCTCGTGCAGATTCTTAGCTTGTTAATTGTTATATTACTTAATATAAAAGTTCTGACATTATGTTGAGACTAATACCCTACCTGCAGGAAGTAGGTCACTTAAATTGTTAAAACAAATCAATGGTACGTGTTTATTAAAATGGTCGTCCGGCCATCTGACCAGACCCGACTCTCTACAATGTAAACCAGCTTTGGAGGTCATCCAACGGACCGACAAAGTCGCAAAAACAACTGAACAAGTTCGGATGTCGCATTGCAACTGAATACACCCCAAATAGGTCAAGACATTTAAATTTCCATTTTCACCTTTCATTATTTCAGAGATCTACACTGCAGTAAAATAAAATTAGTGATTATAGTGGTAGGCCAATAATCCACCCAAAGGGGAGTTTTGTGAGCCCAAACCTAGTGTTCTACGTATGTACCAAATATCCTGGTTGTCCGAGAGACAACCAGAAGTCACATACATACGTGTGCAAAGGGTTGACATTTTTTTCCCATTTTATTTATTGTTGTTTTTCTTCCATATCGTTGAAAAAGTGTGTTCTAAGTACAGTAGTCAAAAGAACCTGTGCTGCAACTCTGTGCAAATTGGACACGCTGTATCACATCATGTATATGCAATGGCTCACAGACCTGATCTAGGATAGTATATAGGCTACTATAGTGTACATTCAGATATGCTGTACGTACAGTATGCAACCAATGACTACATTCGTTCAGAAGTTACAGTTAGTCAGAACCGGGACACCGGTCAGAGACCCTGACATTGGCCATTTGTGACCCCGAGCTCATCCAGGGACATCGATACAAACCAAGTATTCAAGATACACTAAAAGCTGAACTTATGGTGTAAAGTTACCTAGATACGAGGTTCCCAGGTTTGACCAAACATTGCAGAAAATATACTGTACAGTATACAGTACAGCACTTAATGCTACAGTAAGAAATGCAATTATTTTCCACTTACAGTAGGCTTCAGACAGATTTTAATGTCATCAGCTTGGGAGTGTTTACAATAACCACAAACATTTCAACTGCAGCTAGGAACATTTCTACAGCAAAGAGCAACATGACTGATCTGTAACATTCATAAAAACAAACAAAATTAACAAACTAAATAATAAAATCTTAAAATGGGCAAAAAGGACGGAAAGGAAAGAAAGAAAGTAAGTAATCTAGGAAGCATAATTTGTCTTCCTTCTTTCCTGATTGTATTCCTAATAAATGCAGAATAAATCAAATAAAACTGTTAGCAAACTGCTTATCCACTAGAGAGCCTGTGTAATAGAATACATACAGTGTAAAAGTAAGTTGGCCTGACGTATCAGTCAGGCCAATAATAAATGCAGGAATACATTACCCGTAATTAGTGGAATTTCTTTAACATAAAGTTGGTTCACATGTGTTGGAATATTGTGACAGTTTTAACATTTCGACTGGTACATGTATATAGAGTGACATGATAGATTTATATGAGCTATCACTTTTCAACATGGAGGGAACTGCAAAGGTAAACTTTTCCGGTTCGTTTAAATGGAAAACAGGGTTTTAAGTTCCGTATCTTCACAAGTGGTGAAACACCTTGCCAACAACACCACCACCACCACCACCACCACATAAATAGTACTATAGTGTTCAAACCATTACAGACACAGCTCTACAAAGCATGTCTGTATTTATAAAGTACAAGAGTGCGTATTTCGCAACATATTCGGTTTTACTCCGACGGTTCTATTCTTCTCTCACTAGAAGACGGTGCACAGTGTGTTGTTGATGTGTGTACAGTAGTTATGGTGGGGGAGGTGGGGGGGGCCTCAATTTCGGCTTCTATTTTGTTCTTTCACAGAACATTGCGTTACTTTTATGGTGTTCTTTCCTCTTTTCAATTCCATGAAACCATACCTCAACAAACACACAGGAAGTTTCCTTTCAAGTCACCCACATAATTTCTTGCAAATGTTGCTTCTTCTGTTTCGAGGTTTAGAGAACACATACGCACATGAGTTGTTTTTTTTCCCATAATTTTTGTTTTTTCCATAATTTTTGTTTTTTCCATAATTTTTTTTTTTTTTCATAATTCTTGACGTCATAGCATACTGTACCTATCCGGTTGCAAGCATTCAACCCATTCAAATCAATTATGATGATTTCCTTCCAAACTTCCTCAAACACTGACTGGTACAGATATTTAATGATAGACATCAAGAAACCGTGAAACCTAAATTTATTACTTTTCCTAGAAACTTACTCTCACGAGGAAATCTCATCTGTACAATATCGATAATACTGAGAAATAGGTATATACTGTATTACTCTTATTTTGCAGATTCAAGATGGAAACATACGAGTCGACTTGAAATTTTCTCGGCTAAAACGATTTCCTTGACAAGAAACATGATCGTAAAATGCTCTGCGCATTAATTAACTGAAATAATTAACTCAGGAGGCTGTCTCTTACAAGTGGTTGTTTCTCCTTTGAACCTAATGAAGAAAGTTTTAAAATCTATGGGTTAGAACAAACGATACATCTGTCAAGAAAACTTGGCTGACGTACGCATGAAGCGTGTTGGAGTACTGCTATACAGTACTACAGTGATTTAAAACCTCAGAACTTATCTTGCAAACAATCTGTTCTGAGAGTAGTAAAGGCCTTGGCTGCTCAAGTGCCTTACAATTTCTGGGACTGGTTACATTTTCTGTGCAATAAGGCTTACATATACGTAGATGTACTAGTGCACAACAACACTACACATACATTGTAGTCATTAAAGAGACACGTTTAGTTTAAACCTACAGTATTTTACATACTCTCAGAAAAACTTAAGATGCTGGCAAAGCTCAATTTTCTTTCTTTGTTTCAACCTTACCCCCTCTTCCCTCCCCCATTGTTTTTTTCTTTTATTTTAAGTAAATAGTAGTTTGCTTAATTTCAGACCAAACTATAAATTTTAGCTAATAAAGAAAATCAACCCCCAAAAAATCATGCAAATCACTATATCATAAATTGCTATTAAAGCTGATATTTTCCGTAGAACTGGACTCTGGAAAATTGGCTTCCATATTCGCCATATTAGAGTTGGCATCAGCACCCAACTTGAATACAAATGAATATTCTTTCCAAAGCCAGTATAGATCTACAGTACATAAACAAGCTTTTAAAACATTGCTGTTGACCACTTGAAAGTACATGATACCCCTTGGTGCAACTACCATATATATGTTTAACTGTACTTACTTACCCTAAAAGTTGTAACACAACATGTCACTTTCCATTCAGTCTGTAGATCATAAAGAGAGTACGATTTACTTGTGACAGGCGCTGTGACAGGCTGACATTTGTGTGACAGGCTGGTCTGGACAGCAATTAATTGATTTCAAATTTCAGATCAAATGCAAGCAAAGAGGTCTACTTTAGTTGGACATTAAAACTAGAAAAAACTAGAATAACATTAAAATGCAACTTAAAAACAGCTTTCGGTGTTTGGTTTAAAAAATTTCTGGGTCAACGTTATTCATTACTTTAGTTCAAATTTGGTAAATTTGCACATTTCTCCACAAAGAAACAAGCATTGCAGTGTAAAGTGGAAAGAACACTGACAAACCCCTTAATTGTCATTGTAACCTGCGTCTCGGAATTTAGGTTCTCTTGATCTTGTTGATGGAGCATATTTGTAAATTCTATTATTATTAAGTAAGTGTATTATCATCATTATTATTGTTACAGTAATTTAATAGTGTATCATTTCGTTGCTATGTTATAAGAGTACACATAACAGTGCCAAAGTTACACAATTAGCCATTAAAAACACGCGGAGGGCGCTTAATTCATCTTGCGGGTAGCGATCGACAAAAGCGCCTACCCAATCCTCAGGCTATATCATTTCAGTGTGCACTAATTCCTGTGACACTAAATGAAAAATATAATAGGGTCATTCCCATATCAAATCACCAAATTTTGGAGTATGTTGTAGTTTGAACTCTTTTAAAACTTACCAAATTTATTGGATGCTTGGAACACCCAAGCAGTCATTGAAATCTGCACATTATTGAATTGAATGACCTTGAAGTACAGTACAATACCCAGGCTCAAAAACATGTGGAACACAAACCTGGGGAAAATCCTTTTTTTTTGGGGGGGGGGGCAAAAAATCCCAGACTCTGGGGATTTTTCATTTAAAAATAAGGCAAAAAACCTCCTGAATTTTTTGTACAAACAGGTTGGTACTATATCTCTTCTAGAAAAAATAATCTGAGTTTTTCAGTGTGACGCGTTTTGCCTTATTGGCTGTCAAAGACAACCTCTTTTGCACACCAGAGTAACTTTATAACTTCATATGCAATTTGGTAAGTTGTAAGAATTTTATACTTTTAATTAAAGTAAAAATTCCTCACAGATCTCATATGGTTATGTTGGTAAAAAATTGGCATCAAAACCCTACCTCTTGCTGAACTGCAGTATGAAATGACAATTTGAAAGGAGCTCTGCACAACTTGCAAATTACAAGAGAGCATTGTAATCATTACTTTGTATTGTTTGGACTGGACATAATAACCTCTGAAAGAATCAAGTACCCTGAAGCAAAAGTTTAGGAGCTATGCTTTAGCCTCCTCGCCCACCTTTGTGCCCTTAGGGATGAACAAGACCTCTACAATGTTGCCAACTTAACATCTAATGTTAGTACTTTTTCATTTGTAAAACTGTAGCACTTTGGATAAATCAGCATACATATACAATACTTAGACAACATATAGGTGGTTGTAAAATAAAGGCCAAAGGCCTTCAAAGGGTCCATGTTTAAGCTAACAATATTTTACTGTATCTGAATTATCAAATTCTCATTGCCAAAGACAGTACTTAGCTACTCACACTTGTTATTTTAACTGCATGGACGAAAAATGTTATCTTGCCATTGCAGTAACATGATGACTATTACCACATTTCCCAACTCTTTTGCATTGCTTTCTGTTATGTTCTCAAGTAGTTTTAGTTTTTTTTTTAGTTTTTTTTTTGTGTCCATATGTAGTTTAACTGTGTTATACAGGGATTGACCAACTAGACAAGCCTACAGCTAAGTAACTTAAAAGTCACTTCCTCTTGCAATGTATATACGTCATCATATATATTAATGAATATACTTTGATATATGTATATTGGTGATAAAAACAAATAAAGGGAAATGAAATAAAGTTGTAGAGGAAGAAGAACAGTTCTCTTTGTTAGTGGTAATGATTTGAATATATGAATATTTTGACAGTGATGTATGTATACTTTGCATATAAACTACTGGCCTTTAAAGATCAAACACTGTCAGCTCTTGTGCATTACATTTCCAAACATGAATACAGATGGAAAGCTTACTGTAGGTGTAAGCCATGAACTGCCCAGCTATAAATTATTTAGAACTTCCTGATACTGGCCTCCCATTAAAATCTGAGAACTCTTAACACTCAACGGTAGCTCCTTTGACTTCTCAATGGGAATTAAAAAGGAAATCAAATAACTGTAACCTGTGACAGTGTGAGAGTTAGGGTAAATCCTGACTAGCGACTGAACTACAGACAACATACTGTATAGGAATGAATGTTGTGAATGTACAGTTGCAGATCTACTGCTTGTATTCACCTGGCTGTTCTGGTGGTCAGAAGGCTAGGCCTAACTTAGTTTTTTAATATTGGTAATGGTACGCATATAAGCCCTAGTCTAACGTAGGCCATATCACACTTCACAGTAACATGGTCACTGGGCCGATCAATGGGCAATTTAGCATACAAAGAAACTTATGCAAAGAAGAGTAAGGTTAGGCCTAACGTTAGTATTACAAACATCTTACAGCTGACACAGTGACGTTCAACAGTATTCTAAAATATGAACTGAACACCTTCACGTTAGTTAACACTGCTCATTGACAATGACAGTACGGTAACTTAGTTTGCACGTACAGTACTTGAACACAGTGGCTTAGGCTAGCGAGCCTAAATTATATGGCATTCATTTATACTGTACTATAGCATCTCATGTGAGAGCTTCCTCTACGGTAAAACCTGTATTGTAGTTTAGTAGGTCTAGTTTGTAAACTCACCTCCAATCTTGGTCGACTTGAAAATAGAACACTACTGGAACTAAAACTAATGGCTCCTCTCCGTTTCAAAACACTCAAGGGAATATCTCGGTCTAATGGCAGATGAGGTAGTTCATGCAACATCGCCATTGCCTCCAAAGTGTTTGAGTGAAACGGCGGCAGAGATGGACAGATTGTCGTAATTTTTCGTCCTATTCGCCATTACCAACCTGTCATGAGCGCAGCCAGTGTCTAACAGAGGGCAGCAGATAACTTTAATCAATCCAACAGTTGATTACATATTGCGCCAATTCATATACAACTTTACAAGTGACTTCTCATAGTTTGAGTGGTCTTCGAACTGCGGTTGAGATAACAAATAACCTTATGTTATTAGTATTATTATTATTATTATGTGTATGTACTTTATCCAGGATTACCTTGATCAGAATTGACGATAGATCATGAACGGATTGTTCTTCTAACATGAACGGAAGGTAGACCCTCATGATAAAATCTGCACCACATAAGAGACCTTTCTTATTGTAGCCTCCCCAATATGTTCATCACATGAGACATTCCGCTGTAACCATCTACTTTTTATTGTACCTTAAATTATTCTAAACTTTAATTTCTTATACTTCCGATGTTTTAACGTGGTCTTAAAACACAGGAATATATCTACGTTGAACTGATTGACTCATTACGTACATAAAACCCTCCTGTCCATTTCAACCTTGTAACTCTGACAAAGTATAACTAAAACCGACATGTGTTAATAGTACAAGGAATTTGGTAAACGACATTTTATATATCTGTATATCATTTTTTCCATAGGTTATATTTTTCATGTTCCTAACATCTTCATCAAAGATATAATGTTACATGTGTACAAAATGTTAAATTTTGTTTACTTCAACTTGAAAATAATTGAAGACACCTATACTTTTCATGTACATTGCAATACAGTATTTTGTGCGGTAATGCGTAGAGTATATATGTCGGAATGTTTTCAGTTCAAAACGCTAACTACAGCTCATTCGTGGAGGGAAGGGGAGGAAGGGGGGAACAAATGGATCCTTCTTAAATAACAAAATGACACTCAATTTTAATACAACAGAAAAAAGTACAAGAGATGGGGGGGGGGGGGGGAACGGACGGACAGAGTAAGTTAAGATTATATCACAAACTGCATGTACAAAAATACATAGTTTGTGAGAGGTTACAAAATTGGGATGTCCACCGGCCTCCCTACCTCAGGATCCGCGCCTGATGTTGTCCTTAAGCCCACAGGTGAAGTGTTATATGCTTCCCCAAGATGCATGAAGTTAGAAAACAACCCCCCCCCCTCCACTGAACGTTACCCCCATGTACCCGAACCCAAGCACTCTCCTATACCTCACTTTTGTGCATACCCCTGTTCTTGCATATGCACTCCTCATACACAGAACAGATCTGTGAGGCAGCCATGATAACATCAGATGTGGGACCCGGATCCGTTCAATTAATGGGAGGCGGGTGGGGTGAGGTGGGGGGGTGCACATGTTATCGAATTCTCAGAGGGTTACCATTTAAATTTACTACAAAAGACGATTCGTCTTATGCAATTTAGGTCATTTAAACATATATGCCATGTCATTTAGGCCTATATATGTGAACAATTGGGCCACTGGCCGGTTGATGGAGGCCGGGAGGAGGTTTGGAGGTGATGGTCAATATTTGGTTGACGTGTCGGGGGGGGGGGGGGGGTGGCAGGATCTTTTCTATACCGTTGATGTTGTATATAGGTCTATATTTGAAAAGTACGTGGGTACAGATGAAAATTTGGTGTAGGCGTATGTGTGCGTATCTATATATATAGGATGAATACCTTATTGATTATAATCTTGCCATATAGCCTATATTACAATATAAGGCTATACTACCACACTTTCCCGGCACTGTTTCCAAACTAAGCAATGTATTTATTGGAAAGAACATAAGTAGCAATAAAAAAATCTGTATTATCAGTTTACGAATGTTCAAGTGAGGACTGTAGAGTTACCCAGACAATAACCTCCGGCCGCAGTCATGATTTAGCGTCATAATATATTGTTCAATGTGTCAATCTCATTATAGGGATATATATATATATATATGTTTACATATAGGCTTGGATCCGAATATTGAGAGTACTTTCAATTTACTGGTTGTTAGGACTGACTAATAATACTATAGTGACTGATAGAAAAAGTGTCTGCGTGACAAACTATTCACAGAATTCGATGGAATTACTTCATTAATTGCGTGTGAAGAACTCAATTTTTGACACTGCGTCTGCAGTATCGTCGGGGTATCATTCTCAAAATATGGTTTGGTATAAACTTGCGAACAAATGACAAAGTACCGGACCCTTTTCTTATGATGAAAATGACCCTTCTGTCAGACACAGGGAGCAAGTCCCCATTTACCGTCACAACATTGAGTTTAGAACTGGAAAATAGACGATATTTCATATTTCATAAATACGACTCAGAATCGAACATTTTGACGTCTTGACTTTTTAATGTGTATGTGTGTCTGCATGCATATGGAGTTGAAGATTTGAAAGTATAACTACTGCGAACTGGCGCATGAAAATTGTACAAGATGATCTGAAAACCCCGTAACAGTTCGAAGTTATTAACTCAAACTTTAACAGAGCCCCCCCCCCCCCCCCGACGCGGCAATGTCCCAGGTTTCACGCCCGACCCGACTCCCGGCCCTGCCCCGGCTCCACGCCCGACCCGGCCCTGCCCCGGCTCCACGCCCGACCCGACCCTGCCCCAGGCTCCACGCCCGACCCGGCCCTGCCCCAGCCGGGATCCGCCGCCTCCCGGTGGCTGACCTCCTCTTGACCAGAAGTAACATACATAGGCGTAGGAGGCGAGGCGAATTTTTTGAAAAAATTCGGGCAATATGCTGAGAATTTTTCGGGCACCCATACTGAAAGAAATCTAATTTGCAAAAGAATAATTATAACCAATATGGGAGGGTAATAAAATGGCAAATGATGGTATATGTTATTGGTAGGTGATATATAATAACCGGTGAATGCCTATATGATATGTACATTAACATGTTGAATGCGCGAAAATTTTTGGTTATATTACAGCCCCCCCCCCCCCCCCTCAATCAAATTGGTCTCCTACGCCTATGGTAACATATGGAATAAGTAAGTTTCGTAGTTACCAAGACTGATTGTACTAAAAAAGTAAAAGCATATCATATAGAGATACATAATAGATCTTATGTATTATGATTCGATCATTGGGAATCGTATGTGGGTGGCGGTGTCTTTTAGAGGCCGCACGTTTTGCTGGAATGAGGCCATTGCAATACCACAGGATGGAGGATACAAATCCAAGTGTGGGAAATCTCTCTCTGTCAATGTCAACATATGAAAGTCACTTTAGAAGATTCAGGAATGACACTGTCGTTCCGTAGTTTATGACGTATATTTACAATGTACGCTCATTATTGAAATTCATTGACGCATTATGTTCTATGGCAAAACGTCATGACCAATCCTGACTGAATAGCATGACACAAAGCGCCGACTATTAACACCGCAAATTTGCCAGTATTTATGTTTCTTATGGGCAAATACCACAATAGGATTATCGTACATCCGCCTCAAAGGTTAAACATTATTTTGTCGGGGAAAGTGTCGATAAAACAGACGTACGGAGGTGATTATGTTAGCATGTTTGCAGTTTTGATAATTGTTATTTACGCTTGGGTGTTAAAGTGTAAGACTTAGAATACTGCAGTGGTATGGACATAATTCAGTGGGGGTTTAATAAAGCGCTTATAAATGTAAAATCTCAGATGAGACTATCAAATCTTGACAAGTCCAACATCCCTATTAATACGATGACAACCTTCCCCAAAGGAATAACTTATTTTGACCAGGTCATCTTTCACCTCTAGCCTACATCAAACCCTAAACTGTCGTAATGTGGACACCTGCAATGTCTATGACAACTCAAACCATCAGCAATCACATGACTATAGAAAGGAAACCACAGTTGAACTCATTAGGCTCTGGCGACCTCGGAAAGTGACGAATTTTAGTGAAAAATAAATAAATAAATTGGGGTTCGTCAGAGAGATATGTATAGCGTTGCCATTAGTCAGATCATTACTGGCCAAAACAACATGTGATGGTCACATGCCATCTGGTATTGTGAAGATGGACGAACAGTTTGAATATATCATTTAAATTTGAATAGTGAATAGATCTATGCACATATTTTCATAACTATTTGAGAAAATTAATTGTAATTGGTTTTATGCTTGCGTATATATAAGGCAGTTTCGGCGTTATTTTAATTCCGCCCTTTTACCCAGCAATTGAGGGAGATATTGTGGCGTAGCCGAAACGCCAAAAGGCTCGTTTGTGTGATGTGTATAGTATGTATGGTGTGTATGGTATGTGTGGTGTGTTTGGTGTGTGTGGTGTGTGTGGTGTGTGTGTGGTGTGTTTGGGTTAAAGGGGGGGGGGTGGGCGTTTGTATCGAGCTATTGGCGTACTGAGCATTTTAAATGTACAGCTTTTATATTTAACAAAGAAGATCGGCAGATGTATTTTGTAGTATGGTCTTTAAGCCCAAGCAAAAATTGATATTATATAGGCCTATAGGCATATATATATATGTTCTTGGACTTGTCATATTGGACAAATCACCTTAAAACACGTGTCGTGACCGTTTAACAGGGAATGAAACAAGATGTAAAACATCCCAAACTAAGAAAATATTTTGAAATTAAATTTAAAACAATGTTTAGAGTAAACATCATTCTAAAAGGACCGTCCTGCCAATGCATTACGTGGCTTTCCTCTCAACTGCCTGCCCACACAACCCGTATAGGTGTTCGGCGTCAGTTGGGTGGGGGGGGGGAACTTTCAGTCCGGGACTCTTTATATTCTGCAGAGGAAGAATCAGCCCACTCTTCCGGGCCCATGACTACATCAAACGCGGATTCAGGTTGTGTGCCGGAGGTGGCACCCGGGAGGCCCCCACCCCCTCACACAAAAATTCAAAAGTTTCAGCGCCGTGCACGGGATTCCAAGGTGGAGGGAGGGAGGAGGGGGCTTCTAAAATTTCTTGTTTAGGTTGGGGCAGTCTAATATGTTTATGTTAGGACCAGAGACAAATGTCGGCAATTTCATCATGAAAGTAGGGGTTGGCGCCCGAAGTTTAGTCGTTGAATATTTACATTTCACATGGTGGATTGTGAGGCATATTTAGACAATAAATTAAATCTATAATGGGCTCTTAATGCAAGGTTGCACTAATGAGTAATGAGTACTCTTGATATATCTTTCTCTCGCGACTGAAAAGTGGGCATGCATACACTCTGGTAGGATAGTTGGCAAATTCTTCCGTCACGGTGGTTTAATGTAAAAGTCCCCCGACTGAACCATTTCCCCCGACTGAACCATTTTCCCCGACTGAACCATTTCCCCCGACTGACGAAGAATGTGGGTACCACGGCACGGACCTGCTCGCCACTCCGCCACTCCCCCTAAGCGATCGCCACTGGAAAGAATATTAGAACGACCTAATTAATGACCTAGTTTTACAGAATCATGTATGATCCGTCGTGAATACCTGCGTCACCGAAGATTTTTGTTGTGCCTTATGGCAAATTTGCTATTGAATTGAACCTGTCTGGCTACTTTTATCGCTGGTGTTGATATAATTTTCACGTACTGTATTCACAATCTAAGCTCAATGAGCGATAAATTGCGCTAACATGCGATTTTTTGAGACAGTTTAGGCTAATTTTCATCGAGACCAGTTTGCTGGGGTCAGAACAATTTCTACGTTTGATTCATAGAACAGCCAGGAGACAGTTGCTAACCGTGTGGTTTACCCGTTACTAGGCTTCTAAGAGCCGCCAGAAAAACCACAGACAAAACATGGGACCAGGTCATTTGTCCACTTTTATAGTGTGTTCGCATAAGCGGGCTTTATAACCGAAGAATAGTCTTTGAACGCTGTAAAAGAGAATAAGTTTGATATTGTTTTTGTTATGATATATAATTTGATAACGAGTGGTATAAAATAACTATAAAAAGCAGACCTGGGTTCCTTTTTGATGTCGTACTTTTAATTCTTTGTTGCACAACATTAATATACTTATTTCTGATCTTGCTTTCCAAGCGTACAGTATAGTTGTTGTACACATCCGCAGTGTGCAAAGTGATAGTTGAATGCTCAAGTAGTCTAATTACTTAGTCCATATATGTGTACACACGCAGAAAGTTTACTTAAATTAGCTGATGAATACGATGGCAATCAAGAAAAGATAGGTTGAAACTGCAGTGGGAAAGTATCTAACAACAAACACAACCTTTCTCAGCATGACGACAATAATGTGATCCATCTGCTCTGTTTGCGATGAATAGAAGATACAATGGAACCTGAAGCTAGCAATCAACAGTCTGAAACAAATCAACGTAAAATGCACTAACCTGTCTCGTTACTAATACTACGTCCTGTAGCCATAATATGTTCCCATAGGCCTAACGTAATAATACGTACTAGACTAGCTTACTGTAGGCCTATACTGTTTTTTATTTGCAAGTTGCTTCACATGAGAATGCTTTCATATGATATTGCATTATTACATTGGAAAGTTTGTGGGTTAGTGAGGGTGGTTCTAACAGTTGACATCAGAGAGAAGACATTTCCTTTCTGCATTTATGCATCTTCTAAGTCTAACTTCTCCTTCTAAAAACCAAATAGCCTAGGCCTAGGCCTAGGTCTATGCATAAACAGCCTACAGGTTGGTCTTTGGTTCAATTGTGAAACATTGTGTGATAAACAAATTTGCAGGCTTTCAGCCTTTCAAGTTCATCCAAAATAATGATTTTTTCTTTCTTCGTAGAAGGTGTTTAGGATGAAATGATGATTAGGCCTAGGCCTAGGGCTCCATACTGAGTATTGTATCTCATAGACCATAATTTACAATGACTAGTATCAGGTAGGTATAGTACCAGTACACACCAATGAGAACAAACAAGGAAGATATACTGTAGTATGGCAATGTACAGTAACTTCCTGTGTATCGTATTATACATGCATACGCACAGTAGCTGCATGTATAGACACTGTGTAGCTGCAGTGTTCGTAAGTCACTTAGTAACCACTGTTTGGAATGGAATTAATTTTATGGTTAAAATTGCTACAGTGAAACAAAAAAACATTAATTTAATTTTTTTTTTGAGGCACTTTTATGAATGGTTTCCGGAATTATACAGGAAACTTGAACTCATGTGCAAAGTTCATAGTCAAATAATCAATGAAATCACCTTGGTAAAGGATAGAATGAAACTAGAGAGGTCTTGATTATGACTGCCTTTTATTTTATGCTCTTAGCATCTGGAAGTTACCGTATACCATCATGCTAGCATCTGTAAGGGCTTGAGAGTAGTACAAGCCTGCTAACCAGAGATACACTGTAGATTTAGTATTCCTTGCTATTGCAATATATCATTTAATGCTGTGTGCAGTTCTTAAAATTACTTGGTACTCATTAGTACAGTATAATGCCCAAGATGAACAACTAAAAAGTTGTACCACAGCTGCAGTGACATTTTACTTTGGTGTTAATTATCTGTCAGTCTAAATGTAAACTTCAGGAACTAATAAGGGCAATTAACCTTTAAACAAACAAAGAAGAGAAACTACATATAATTATGTACTAACCTAAAAAGATTTCAGTAATTCTACTGTGTTCATACAACCATAGGCCACCGTTTTTAAGGCCCAAATAAGGCCTATAGATACTGTCAGTGTTGCATGTGATATTGAACTAGATAAATGGTTGGTTATGCTCAGGGTTACAAGATAAGACAGAACAAAAATATGCCATAATGTTGTTGTACTGTACTGAACAGAAACTAAAACACTGTAGGGAAAGTTAAAGGAAAAACAAGCCCTCAACTATGATCATTGGCCTATAACCTGTGATGAATGACTTTGTCATAACATCTTATCCCATTTAGCAGATATCACAGATTTAGTGATGGATCACTTAGCAGATATCACAGATTTAGTGATGGATCACATGCAACATCTGAAGACTTGATCAAGTCTAAATATGACATCCTGGACACACATGTGTGCTTCAATTTGTGAAAATGCTGAATCTAACATATATTGCAGCTTTTAACTTGACCTAATGATGGTCATTGGTTGCAGTTTTAACAGCATTGTTAGATTTTTTTATGCTTCTCAAAAATATGAAGAAAAAAGAAAGAAAGAAGAGAAACGTAAAAGTTTTTCCCAGATCCTAGTGGCATCTGTGACATCGCAGAATTACAAAAATCGAGAGCTTTTACAAAAATCGAGGGCTATTAAAGTAAGGTATCTTCCAATCTGATCAAGATTTTTCTTAGTTTTGCTGTCTGAGGAATTGGGAGTTATTCATCGCAAAGAAGTCTGTCATGTAATCTACAGTTGATTGCTTAATGTGCATGTATCCTCTTTAATATTATGACCAATCAGAAAATATGAAAATAATGTAGATGTAAAGATTACTGACCTAATGTTAAGTTTCTTAGAAGATAACTGTACAGAAGCCAACAAAGGAACTGCTTGAACATTTTGCCACTATCCACTCTCCAAGATTTGATAGTCAATTGCATATTTTGACATACACTGTTCAATGGGCTCTTCTATTGAAGGGAATTTTTACTTCGTACTGTAACTTAGCACAAGACATTTGCACAAGAAGGAAGGATTTGAAGTGGATAATTTTGGTGCTTTGTATCTATAAATTTTTAAAAGGTTAACCGAATTGGCTACCAAATGTGTTAGAAAATACTACAAAATAGACTACTGAATGGTCACTCATTTCCAAAGTTCTAGGCATTATATGCTGTCATTCTGATTTGCATTTGTCCACTGTTGGGTGCTTTAAACCTAAATTTATGAAATACACAAATTTTCAGCCTGCTAAAGTTTGGAGGAGAGAATGATGAGAGAAACTGATTAAATAGTACAAGCAGAATGCAGATGAAAACCAATTTAACACAATGAACTTTACATAATTTTTCATGATCGCAATAATGGAGTTACCCTTGAGTTTCTCTTGATCATGCAACTGTCAGTAATGTAGATTTTTCAGAATTTATTCATGATCACTGTTATTCACACTGTGATGCTTTTTTCAACCCCTTTGTAGAACATGTATGGTATACTCTACATCAAGGAATATGTGCCTAAGTAATGCCGGATGACAAATTTACACATCCATAGTCTCCAAGGAGGGGCAAACCCTACCCATCTACAATATCGTAGCGATGTCTTCTGAAACTTGCTCTCTTGCATTTATTATGTGTACTACAAACACTTTTGTTGGAAATACCATTTCCATGATAACTTTTCATTCTAAATTTTTGTTGTTGTAGAGGACCATAATCAGTCTAATGGTGGGATGCCTGAAGGAGACGGAAGCGAGCAGCCGGCTATAAAGCATGTAGTGTCCGTCGAGATAGAATCGGGGACCGCCAGGGAAAGTCCGAGTAAAAATGGTGCGGACGAAACCATCCAGGATCAACCTCCCGGTTCAAAGGGTGCAGAGAATCCAAAGGAGAGGGAATCGAGTTCCCAATCCAAAGGATCAGATCAGCCTACTTCTTCTAAAGCTACAACGAAGAAATCGAGGAAGCCCATCTTCATCTCGTATTCTCCGGACGGAGGTTTCGTCGAGAGACGGTTCGTTTGCGAGACCGTGAGGCAGTTCAAAGAGAACAATCTAGCGGAGGATGTCTGGTTCGATAAAGACGAGCAGAATCTGAACTCTGCCACGTGGTTCTCTCAGAGGATGGAGACGGCTGAGAAATGCCGGGCAGCGGTCTGCATCTTGACGCAGAGTTACTTCCACTGTCCCGTGTCGGTCTACGAGTTGAGGATATTATCCGAGAGACAGAAGGCAATCAACCCGCCCAAAGTCTTCTTGGTCCTCCTGGAAGAGGTCGATCTACCCAAGCAGTTTCATCCGTTGATAGACGATTGCGTCAATCTTGCCATACCCGCTTTCTACCGACTCAGTCTGCCGGAGAAAGCGTCTATCGTCATTGGCAGCCTCATGACGAAAGTGGAACCCTTCGCCGTGGTCAACGCCCCCTTTGTGCCCCCCGTGAGAGAGGACGACTTCACGGACCGATACAAGAAGAGGCACCTCTGCAGCTGGACTGCTAACGACCTCCAGAGCTGGCTGTTTGATCTGGGCATCAGGGAATTTTACCGGCAGAGTTTTGCCGAGATGTTCATGGACGGATTTCTACTGATGTCCGCGATGGATCAGGACATGTTGGAACACCTCAGCGTGGACAGTAAGGTGGTCCGTAAGAAGCTACTACAGCAGATCGTCTCCATCTTGGAAAAAGAACAGAAACAAGCTGAGAGTTGGCACCTGCGAGCAAGAAGCCAGCGTCCCAAGCCCGACAGCGTCTACGTCATCTATGATCCGGCTGACGTCAGGCTCGCCCAGAATTTGAAACAAGACTTGAAAAGGAAAAACCTAATGGTAAACTTGTACATATTTCATTGCGAAATCATTTGCCTGCCACAAGTCTGTCAATACTGTCAGTACATGGACCCATGAACAGTACATGGACCCATGAACAGTACATGGACCCATGGACGGTACATGGACCCATGGACAGTACATGGACCCATTAACAGTATATGGACCCATGAACAGTACATGGACCCATGAACAGTACATGGACCCAAGGAGAGTACATGGACCCATGTGCAATACATGACCCCATGAACAGTAATGGACCCATGGACAGGAGCAGTAGTCATTAGCCTCCACCCAGCTTTGCTTCCCTGCAATAGTTGAGCGTTATCAAAATTCAAATTTCTTAAAAATATCAGGCTCAGAACCGCCACAAAGGTGGTTTCTCTTTTTCAATTTCCGATTTTAGTTCTATCTTTTGGGGAAAGCAAAGATAGATATTTAATAGTACATTAGAATATTGCAGATCAAGGAGACCGTTTACCCCTTTGTAGCTATTAATATTGCCGTAATATAAACATTGTGGTCTCTCGAGAGAACAGTACAGGTTTTTTTAAGATGTTTAGTTAATTTTAAATGGAATAATAATGCTGAAATTCATGACAATGCAGTTCGTTAACTGATTTGCTTTCTCTAACTTTAAAGTTTTTGTACTCATACCATAACGGTGATGAAATTGTTCAATTTATTTATTGGAGTGGAATTATCCATTACTCTCTTTGTAACATTGTGAGTCAGCATTGGTGACTGTAGTCTTAGCTTGATACTTCAATGTAACCTTGGTTACACAGTACACAGAAAGTTGTTTCTATTTTCAGAAAGTTAGTGATCAAATTATGCAAGTCACTGCTGTAAATTTGTCAAAGTAGAGTACTTCGCCTTGTTTTGATTTTTTCTATGATCACGGAGATCATGCATATATTCATCCACGTTTAAGATTTGTCCCATCTCACACCATCTTCTCCGTTTATTGTTTTGATTTTCTCTAGGATCACCAAGATGCATTTATTCATCTATTTTTAAGAATTGTCCCATTTTACAACATCTTCTCCCTTATATTGATGTCACCTCTCTGACGGCTGTTCACTATATCCTCTCTCGGTAGGTGATGAGTCACGAGAAACTTGGCCAATCACGGGACGAGTTTCTTCAACTGAACGGTCCCCACGTCGCATCTTGTAAGAACATAGTGGTTCTCCTCACAGAAGCGGCGATCTCATCCCCGTTCGTGTTTCACGAAGTGCTCTTCGCCGATTGGTTAGGGAAGTCTGTGGTCTGTCTTATGTTCAAGAACACATGGAGCAGGTTAAGACCTTCTCTGAAAGCTATTTTAGGTAGGATTTGTGATATTTTGTCTTTCAGCAGTTGTTTATATGTTTTGGTAGCTTAACATGCGATATTTGTTTTCCTTCCGTCACCTTTTTACAAAGGAAGGAACAATAGAGGTCATTGTTTTAATTTGCTGAGAGTTTTAGTGGTTTGAATGTTCTTAAGAACTTCTAAATTCTCTCAGAGGGTTATGAATGAATGGAATGATTTGCCTGAGTCAGTTCTCCTTCCAATAAAAGGGTTTTAATAGGGTAAACATTGCTTTAGACAGTTATTTTGAATATTGCAATAAGATTTGAGGGTTTTGTGTTGAGCCTTTGTGTTTTCTTTCAAATAGTCCTTGATGGGGCCTGTCTGTCCTCCCTGATCTTTGTTTTCTTTTCCTTCAACTAAACATGTGTCACGGCTACATCTATCATCTTCAAGTTGTACCATATTTCTAGCCATGGGAATAAGTAATGTTATACTGGAAAATAATCTTCAAATTATTGGAAAGGATGATGATAGGGAGAGCAAGCAATCATCAAAAACTGTAATGTTGATAAGATGATTCAAAACATACTTTAGCTCATCTCAGTAATAGAGATTGCTTTTGGTTGGTCTACATGAATTCTGCTAAAACAGAAATAGTAATAGAAAAAAAAATATCCCAAGTCATATTGTGTCATACTATCCCCTTCTCTTTTATTAATTAATTAATTAATTTATGTGTGTATGTTATGTATGTATATATATATATATAGACATCTATATATATAGACATCTATATATATAGACATTTATATATATATTTTTTGTATCAGCCACTTTTCTGGTAAATTGATACCTTCTAACTATGTTTTCCAATGTTTTCTTGTACAATTTATTTTGTATTGTAGGTGAAAGCATGGCAATTGACTTTGAGAGTAAGATGTACAACGAAAGCATTGACATTTTGGAACATCAAATTAAGCCATTGAAGAAGGTGCCGGGTGTAGTTTTAGAACAGAGCTACCTGAACAGAATGACCGAGGGGTTGCGACCATTACGTGTGCTAAGTTCTATGTCAGGTGAGCGATCACATGTTGATTGAACTTTTTATTTTAAGGTATATGAGAAGTAATATAGGAATTTTTGTTTCATTTTGTTCCTTATATTGAGCAGAGGGGGGGGGGGGGGGGGGGCTGAGTGGGCCTCCATGCCGAAGAAATCCACTATTTTCAAATCTAAAATGGTCTTTCAAATTATAAGAAATCCATAAAGAGCTAAAACTGTAATTTGAATAGCCATCCTATGTGAAGTGTCACTGACACCTTTTGGCTTCTCCTGCATACACATGTGGCTATATATATATTTGAGGGGGGGGGGGGCCTTCATTCACTAGAAATCCACTATTTTTACATCTGAAATGATCTTTCAAATTTTAAAAGATCCATAAAGAGCTAAAACTAAATTGAATAGCCCTCCTAGTTACAAGCCTTTTGGCTTCTCCTGCATACACATGTGGCACCTTAGCCACACTTATATTCGAGGGGGGGGGGTCTTTCATCCACTAGAAATTAACTATTTTTACATCTGAAATGGTCTTTCAAATCTTAAAATACCCATTAGAGCTAAAACTTAATTGAATAGCCATCCTATGTTAAGTGTACAAGTTAGTAGCATCTTAGCCACACTTATATTGGGAAGGGGGCTTTCATCCAGAAGAGTTGCACTATATTTACATCTGTAATGGTCTTTCAAATTGTTAAAGATCTATGGAGAGCTAAAGCTAACTTGAATAGCCATCCTATATTAAGTGTACAAGTTAGTGGCATCTTAGCCACACTTATATTGGGAGGGGGGCTTTCATCCAGTAGAGATGCACTGTATTTACATCTGTTATGGTCTTTCAAATTGTTAAAGATCTATAGAGAGCTAAAACTAACTTGAATAGCCATCCTATATTAAGTGTACAAGTTACAAGCCTTTTGGTTTCTCCAGCATACACATGTGGCTGCTTAGTGGACTCTTAAAGTTGGTACCTTCCAGGGCGATTACCCACCAAAGATATCAGTTTTATCAATTATGTTGTCCTGTCCATTTAAATTAAAATAAAAAGTAGAAAAAATAGATCAAATTGTCAACGTTTGGCCATTTTATCAGAAACTTTTTTGTACCATAGTTGACGAAAATATTGATGAAACTAAGAAAAACCTCTGTTTAAAAATATTTTTTATAATTATTATTATTATTTTTTTTTTATGTCGTTACAATGAGCTTTGACTAGTTTTTAGTTGACAGTTTGTTAGTAACATCTTCCAGTCAGATTATTACATAAAATTTATGGTTATTTGCAGTTTTCCTGCAATTATCTGAAATGAAACTGTAAAGCTTCATATCCTGAAAAAATGTTCAACCAGAGAAGAAATGCTTATGGGGTGAAAAGAAGTGCTTCATACAAGACATTGTAATATTCTGATATAGAGGGTTAGTCTGCTTAAAGTCAGAATCTAATGTATCCCCACAGTTGGTTGACCTATGCTTTATATTATTAAATGCCTTTCATTTACTGGACCATTCTAAGTGTGCCATACACAATTCAGAGTTTGTGGCACAGCATGAAACACAGGGTTTGGTAGGATCGCTGTCAACTCTTGACATAATACATAGTTCATGATAGTCAGATTCAAATGATTTTGCCTTATATATCAAACCTTATTTTATTTAAAAAGTATTCAAATATCTGTAAATCGATCTAGAAATAATTTCACCATTTTCTTACAAATTATACCAAAAATTGTAACATTATGACAGATAGTCACTGTGAAATCTGGTTCCACAATTTTTAAAAGTGTGAAAGGTTACAGCCTTAACATGGCATGTGTTTTTTTTGGACCATTCCATTGAAAATAGTTTGCAAGTATTTTATCTTTGGGTACAAGCTTGGCATGGTTTTTCTATTCAGATTTGATCACCACAAATTGAAATAACAATACTTTGTTTTCATATGATTATATTCATTCATTAGCTGTCTGAATTTGAAGGGGCTGAGTAGCATCTTGAATATATAATCATTGTGAATCTTGAAAACTGGAATGTTTTACGTATATTCTTTAGGTTCGCCTTGGTACGGTGGCAGTGATTTTGTAGAATCCAGGGTCTACATCAGCTACCAGTGGGATGCCCAGAGTAAAGTGGCCGAAATCAGACGTCTGCTGGAGAACCACGCCATCCCGTGCTTCGCTGATTCCAGCTCTACCATATCTCAGACTCAGCGTGGAAGCAGCGGGGGCAGCCTGCGGAACAGCGTCCACAAGCCCGCCGGTCAGACGTCCGTCGCCAGCGAGGGCCTGCAGGTCCACCTGCACCGCAACATGAAGTCGTCGGCGATCGTGGTGTGTTGCATCACTCCCAGGTACCTGCAGTCGGAGAATTGTCTGAAGGACATCGTCCTGGCCGATTCCCTGGGCAAGCTCATCGTCCCGGTTCTGCTAAGGTTCGTCGCCTGGCCCCCCGACGTGGGGCCGTCCACCGTGAAGAGGATCCTGGCCCGCACCTCCACCGTAGATTTCAGTAACGACAAGCTGTACAAACAGAATTTCCATCTTCTTCTGGAAAAGCTCCGGAAATATCTCAGCGGACGGAGGTAAAGTGGGAGGAGATAACACGGCACTCGTCTCTGTATGAGGCAGGAAAATTGGCTGTTGAGGAAAGATGACAGTAAAGGGGGCGTTTAAGCAGGTGTTGGAACACGATACTCGCTTTCAGTGTCGTGACACTGAAGCAAAACGAGGAGTGGGAGGCAAACGTGACCCTGACAAAATCTAACGTGACGGACGCATGCCACATGTAAGCTTTCATTGTCAAAAGGTAAACTTTAGTTTTGCCAGTGAAATGTTTCATTTACTGTATCACATCGGCGGCTGTGATGGTGTGATCATGGGCACGCAGGGACTAGTTTAGGTGTTTACTGTTGTGTAACAATTTAAGTCCCTGAGTTTTGTCGCTTATAAAAGACTGTAGTCCCTGTGTTATAAAAAACAACCCAAAATTGCTATACATCTTTGCACTGGTATATAGCAATATGACCATTCTGCATAGCATTTTGAAATGCGATACCGGGTCACTTATTCCCTGCACTTGGTTTTCCCTTTGTAGTCTCGCTTTATAACAAAGAAATGTGATTCATTTGGAATGCCGGCCTGTTCACCTGGCAGTCTGCCTGCTCTGAGCTGTCACGCTTCATATTGTTTGTTTGTGAGAGAAAATGATTTTCCTTTGTCGACATACATATTTTGGGTTTGTGAGAAAAAATGATTTTCTTTTGTCGACATACATTTTGAATGAAGAGCAAAAGACTGTGTCAGCTCAGTGGTGGTAATAATGTTACTCAATCTGACATTTGCCACAGTTAATCAAAGCTATCTGTTTTTAAGTGTCAACTAAATGTGGGCCTCTGATGAGATCATGGGCACACGTTTGTCCCCTTTATGATCTGGCTTTACAGCTAACAAAGATGTCAATGTCTGTGTTCACCTGGCAGTCTGAGCACTCTTGATGTCATGTCTTATTTTGTTTGTTTGTGAGACAAAATTAATTTCCTTTGTGGATATATGAATGAAAGGCAAAAAGACTGTGTTTGTAAGTAAGGTTTACTCAGAGTCTGACATTTGCCAGGGTTATTCACAGAATACACCAAATTGTTACTTCAACATTGTGTCAGCACAGACACCTTCAAGGTTTTAGTAGTTCAAGGTTTGTGTCCAATGATAATCAAATTTTTCCGTGTAAGCAGTGTTTTTTTTTTTCTCTTTTCTACACCATTGTGCTTTGTGAGAATTAAGGAAAGGTTGGAAGAGTTCTAAGTAAAGAAAACTAAATGCGAAATGTAATAAATATCAATTAGAAGAAAAAGAAAAAAATTTGAGTTTCTGCATTGATCATGCTCTACCTTTAATTGATAAACATCCTTCTTTACTCAAACGTAAAAACCCAAAATGTAAAGTTTCAGCAATAGTTGCTTTTTTGTAGAGTTAGCAACCATGTATATATAATATTTCGCTGTTTCAAACTGAAGTTTTTGTGCTAAAAATCCAATCAACAATTGAATGGTTTAGATTACTCTTTCACTATGTAAATTACATTCGATTGTACTACTTGTTGAAAGGTGTAAATTTGAATATATGTACATTCATATATATATTGTCCACATTCGTCGTTAAGGTTGCAGAATTCCTTCCATTTCAGTCACCCGAGAGGGTCACCTTGTATGCAATGATACGCAATTTTGGAAAGTCATATTTGAAGTTATTGTTATCAATATCGTTACAGTAAGTTGATCTACCACTTACTATTCCTCAACCTTCGAAATGTTAATGAGAGACATGAATATGCATGATTTTAAGAAGGTTGTTGCCAGACAGTTTTGTGACCGTCATTGCCAAAACGATCCGAAAAAATTAAAGGAGCTGAAAAGCTTTCCTTCTTTTTTGGAGTTTTTTTGAGAGTTTTTTTGATTTATTTTTAATGGAAATTTGATCATATGAGTCTGCAAAGTGCCTGCCTTCTAATGTACTGATCTTTGAGAAGACTTAAGAAGTCCTGCTTTCATATAAATATCCTGCTTTCATATACATATCCTGCTTTCATTGATTTCCTTCTTTCATATTCTGCTTTCAATCATATTCTTGCTTCATAGATTTCCTGCTTTTATCATGATACATAGCTTTAACCAATGATCCTCCTTAAATTAAACACAGCTTTTTCATTTTTTATATATTTTTTTTAAACTCGCCCATGGAAAGGTGTGTTGCAAATAACTTTCTTTGTGGAGTCTTTAATCTAAACAGTTTAAGTTCTGTTTACATGTGCTAAACTTGAATATTTATCTTGGTATTTGGGATTCATCGGTGTGAAAGTCTTGAGGATGAACCAGTGCTCCGTCCAGTTTGGTGACCAAAGATAAACCACCTACATTCAAAGCCTTCATGTTTAAAATTATTCATGTATTTATATTATAAATTTTATATATATTCATATATGTACATTCCTTAAAGGAGTAATTTTTTTTCTCCTGTCAGATTTATACATGATTTTTTGGTGATCATGTTTGATATTGTATTCAATTAATGCTTCGTTTGATTAAAGTCCACTGTAAAATAACTACTGTGTGTAAAAATATATATATATAAATATATATATGTTGAGACTAGTGGACTAGTGTGGACTAGTGGTTGTTACTCAAGAGTTTCACACGTTGAGAGATCATCAGACAACTGATATATATACATGTATATATCTATATATATATATATATATATATATATATATATATATATATATATATATATATATGTATATATATATATATATACACACACAGTAGTTATTTCTTTACAGAATGTTAAACGTACGGAAAAGTAGAAGGTACATCACATTCCGGTTTTTATAGATAATCTAACAACTGAGCAGAATGGTCTAAGATTTTCCCTATTTTTTACAAGGAACATCGAGTGGTGCAAAATCGAATGCCAATTCATTTCAGATTTTTCTCATTTCTAATATCTCATATTTGTATCATGTCAAGTACCATCGATCGGTTCTGTTGAAATGTTAAAAATGCTTTTAAATTTGCTTCAAAAAAATTTCTTCTTTATTTGCTTCATATGTGCAACTATTATCGTTATAAATTTACAATCTAAATGTACATATTTGAAAATGAACCTTGATGTTGCTTTTAAATTTGAGAAGGGAAAAGAAAAGGAAGAAGAAAAAAAAACACCTTGTCTGGTTGTTCAACCAAATATATGATAACTTTCATTATATATATCAGGAGTCACTTCCCTCCAGCACGTATTTAGTGGTACTATTACTCAGTGCTCGTTTTGATATTATTAATATTAAGAAATTAATACGCTGAATGAATTTGGAAGTTAATGGTAAAATTTTTTTCTTTATATTTCTTAAATTATGAATTGATATTTTTCATTCATGTTGAGTATAGTGAGAGTATTTTTGAAAGTATTTATCATGGATTCAATTTAATGTTTTGATAATTCAATAATTTCATTTCATACAGACAGATTCATGCATACCTGTCTAATCGGTCCGTCCATATTTGGCCACTGGATTGGCAAACCTTTAAATAGAATGCATAGTATACATATAGGGTAAGTGGACTAATTGTATGGTTTGATTAAGTGCCGAAGCCGAAGGTCGGTATCAGAGCTTAAAAGAAAAATAGAACCTGGTGAGTGACTATACTAAAGTGACTGTTCAGTTAACCCAACAGTTGAACAGTTAATGGAGTCATTTGGCCAAGTTGTGAAATTTGCACTTGGAAATGATTGTTCGGGTAAAGTTCGGACCTTATGTTAGTTATTTTAGGGCATAACCGTTGAACGGCTACCCAAGCATAATTATGTTCTAATGCTTGGCCCGATCAGTTTAGGTAAAAATAAGTCTGAGTTTAATGTAAAATTTGGCTCTTAGCTTGTGTGAGTCATTTAGCTAAAACAAGTGGTCGGTAGAGTATCTGGACTGAATTGCTCTGTATTGGCACAGTGCCAAAATCATGGTCTCGCGTTCAGGCCATTCGGTACCTCAGTCCTATATGTGATTCTTATATATATGTGAATCTTTTATGTATGTGAATCTTTTATATATGTGAATCTTTTATGTATGTGAATCTTTTATATATGTGAATCTTATATTTGAATCTTTTATATAGGTGATTCAGTTACTTTGGATGGAATAACTGCACTTTGGCTCTTGACTTAGTAATTTCTTGTCCTAGTGTTTTGTTTAGAATCAGACTAATCATTTCCGTCGTCAATCAGATCGGAATATCGATAAAAAGGATCATGTCAAATGCTAGATATGCCAAATTGGTCACAAACTTACCGAACAGCACTTATATTCTTCTCTGCAGTTATTTGACACTTTGAGAAATGCTGCTTGCATGGTATTCAAAAGGCAATTTTGAAGGGATATTTACTGTCAAACAAGTTCCTTGGTTTTGGTTTTTCCTTTGAGTCTCCTATTATTGTTTGAAGCCAGGTTTGATCATTACTTGGCCTGCTGAGGTGGGGACCTGTACTCTGGTGTAGTGGTAGGATCAGTCAAACCTGTCAGCCAATGCAAACTCAGTAATTCTGCCCAATACCGGGTGGTTTGTAAGGACTTGGTGTCAGCTCATAGGCAGTTCATGGTAAATTGATGGCAAGAGTGGATTCAAGATTTTGTTAAGGAGGAGGGTGTGTCCTTAGTTGAAGCTGACACCCCATGTGCGGGGGGGGGGGGTGGGGAGGTCTGGGAGAATCCTCACCCTGAAATAAAATTTTGCTAATAATTTCATTTTGATTATTATATAAGGTGTGAAAGGGGGGGGGTTGGGATGGGGTTTACATCACACCACCCACCCCTGGATGCCTGTGTGTATGTCTTCAGTGATATCTTTTGTATGATCATGTATTATGGATGTCCCTGGCAAGGGCAGGGATGGTAGCAATATGTACATAATTTCTTGGGAGTGCTGTGCAAAGGTGTGCTAGTATTAGACTAGATAGGTCATTTAAATATCGGTGTTGCACTTTTCTGTAAGTAAATGTTTCTCACCAATTAGGAATTCTTGCACATGACAGCTTTTGACAATCATAGTAACATTTTCATGTCTATCTCTCTCTCTCTCTCTTTATTTGGTCATTTTTCACTGCTGTAATCATTTCAAACAAACATATTGCTATCATATTTAAAAACAGAATTGTGCAACAGTTAATAAGGAAATTTAAATAAACACTGAAGTCTTGATCTCGCTTTTATATTGTATTTACTTACTTGTCTTCATTTTCTCTTCATCCTCCCATCTCTTTCTCTCTTTATGTTGTTGTTGTTGTTGTTGTTGTTCTATTGTGTTTTGTTTGCCTTTTGTTATGATTCATTTCTTTAATCGTTTATGTTTAATTAGACCGAAAATGAACGATAGTTACATATCAGACGACATTTTGAGTGGTGTTGCTCTTTCTTCCTCTTCCTGCCCCCCCTCACCTCCCTCATCTCCCTCATCTCCTCTTCCTCGTCTCTCGTAGCTGGTGGTCCTCCTCCCTTGCCCATCTACCCTCTCACGCAGTGATTATTTTACGTCATCTAAAGCCATGTGTACTCTTTCTTTCTCATTTCCAACTTGAAGACCTCGCTTTACACCGTATGACAATTTTTAAATGCAAATTGCATAATTTCTACAACGGGAACCTTAGGAATCATTAAAAATCAGGATACTCCACGTCGTAAGGGTGGAACGGCGGGAGGGGTGGGTAAAGCGGGGCAGGGGAGGGGATGGGCGGGACATGGATGAGACGCTATACAACACAAAGGAATATTTTTCACACAGATAACCACATTTGAACATTGTCTATCTCTTATGTCATAATGTGCGATTTGGGTGAAGGGGGAAAAGTCCGCATTGTATTTTAAACTACATAACAATGACAAAAATTAAGTCATTATTTATGCCAATAAAGTGTAATACTCCCTTCTCTTTTTTTTTAATGTTTCTACAGATGTCTAGACATGGAGACAAAAACACTGTAATAAATGAAGGGTGCAATGAATAAAGCTGTCACACGTTACATTGGTAATGATATTTGATGAACTGTAGTAAATATGAATAGCGCTTAACAGTGTCGAAGCAACCGGATACGACGGGTGGTGGTGGTGGTCTCAATAGCTGACAGTCAAATCATACAGTTTGAAATCAAATGGCGTGGTGACACTACTGTTTCATTCGGTCAAAACACAGCATGCTGCTTCAACGCAAGACACTTGAAATTTACCCACTTTTAAAAGCTCCATGTAATAATGTCATAGGAGAGAGGCCAAATATAAACGAGAAGAACACCTTGATCTTTTTTCCTTTTTTTTTTTGTATTCGCAAACAGTGTACATTTGGAGTAATGGAAGAGGGAAGGAGAGGGAAAGAGAGGGGAGGAGGTAAGGAGAGGGAAGGAGAAGGAAGGAGGGAAGGAGGCGGAGGAGAGGGAAAGAGGAGAGGGGAGGAGAGGGGTGGAGAGGGGTAGAGAGGAAAGGAGGGGAAGGAGAGGGGAGGTGAGGGAAGGAGAAGGAAGGAGGAAAGGAGGGGAGGAGGGGAGGATGTAAGGAGAGGAAAGGAGAGGGAAGGAGGGGAGGTGGGAAGGAGGGGAGGGAGAGGGGAGGAGAGGGGAGGAGAGGGAAGGAGAGGGGAGGAGAGGAAGGAGGAAAGGAGGGGAGGAGGTAAGGAGTGAGAAGGAGAGGGAAGGAGGGAAGTTGGGAAGGAGGGAAGGGGAGGGGCGAGGGGAGAGGAAGAGAGGAGAGGAGAGGGAAGGGGAGGGGAGGGGAGGGAAGGAGAGGGAAGGATAGGGAAGGAGAGAGAAGGAGGGAAGGAGGGGTGGAGGGTGGAGAGGGGAGTAGAGGGATGGAGAGGGTTGGAGAGGGAAGGAGAGAGAAGGAGGGAAGCAGGGCCGAATGGGCTGACGATGAGCGAAATGAAGCGAAACCATATACTGAAAGTATAATAAATATTCTTTCCTGAGATTTAATGGTAAAGGCTCTCGCCAATGCATATATTGTCTGTGCCGCTTGATAAGGAACCTCAGGTTGATACTTAATATGACATTACGAATCAAGGAAACATCAGCTGTTACATCGGCTGTAACGACTTGCACGAAAAATATAACCAAAATTTTGCGTGCCAATAACATACAATCGTTTTCCATGTAGTTACCCTTCCACATTGGTTAGAAACTTAGAATTATTGGGGAAGTCGGTACAATAATAATGATAATAATAATAATAATAATAATAATATAAGATTAACCATTGATAAACACATTGCAAATTAGATTTCTTTCAGGAGGTGCCCGAAAAATTCTAGCATATTGCCCGAATTTTTTTTCAAATATATTTGGTTGGGGGGCTGCAGCGCCCCCAGCACCCGCCTCCTACGCCTATTGTAATCACGACCTGCAGGTGGATAATCTCTCTCGTGGTCGTTTCAAGTTAGTATATGAGTCACAAAATAGCGTTCAACTGTATTACTTGTGAACGTGGGGGGGGGGGGGGGTTAGAAAGAGAACGGGCCATTTATAGGCCGATGAGTTTGCACTCGGGAAAGACAGAGGTTTCATGATTTGTCACAATTTTTTTCATACTACCTAGTATATAAAGGAACAGGAATACACAGGAAAGAAAATGAAGAATGGAAAGAAAGAATGAGTAAGAGAAAAAAAGAGGTGGAGAGAGGTGGAGAGAGGGAATGAAAGAACTTCGTCGCAACTCCGCCCCCCCCCCCCCCCCCAGCGCCAAAAAAAAATTGCCGCAAACTATAGGTGGTGATATTTACTTGCTATCCTCATTGGTTACAATAAAGGCATGTCGTAAAACTGAATAACGCTAATTAAGTACTTCGGGCCGAGTCAAGATAAAATGTTATGAAAGAGAGAATACGGGACCTGAGACGGGAAAGTATCGCCGAATCAAAATAAATGGGTCATATCAATCACCTAATAGCATGGTGTCCACCTGTCTCGATCCACACAGCGTGTGCGCGCTTAAAGTAACCCGTTGTCTTATTGAATTGATATGAGCCTTCTGCCGTTCCCATTGGGAAGACTAGGTGTGTATGTGGTTTACAAAGTATAACATTCCTCAGTCCCCCCAATCAAATATATATAAACACACTTGAAAAAAAAAGAATAAAAAAGACTGCTGATTAAATATATACACCTAATTGGGCGGAACTGAGGGATGTTATAATTTGAAAAAAAAAGCACACACAC